>NW_026871073.1:0-67996 GCF_033118175.1 Dama dama
CTCAGAGGGCCTCGTCAGAGGGAAGGCACCAGCAAAGGGCTGGATGCCCAAGACCTCTTTGACCCAGCAGCCTCAGGGCAGCAGGGAGAGCAAGAGGCCCAACTTGCCCCTAGGTCGGCTCTGCCCCTTCCCACACAGGCGGCCAGCCCAGCAGCTGCCTGACAGACTCTGGCTCCCCCGAGCTCTCTGCCGGTGCAGGGGTCAGGAACAGACGTGTGCATGTGGTTCTGCCTTGGTCTGGGAGTGTGGAACCACTGCCTGGCCGCCACACTCAGGGGCAAGGGCCCGGAGAGAGCAACACACCTAAGCGCTTTTCTCCCGGGCTTGGGAGAATTGTGCGTGCCTGGCGAGAACAGCGGGCGGGAGTGTTGGCAAACCGGCCTTTGGAGGCAGCCGGGGAGGTCTTCCAGTGGGAGAGGGCCGGTTGTGCTCAGAGGCCCCACAGGCCAGGGGCAGGACCCAGCAGGGCCCCTGACCCTGGCCAGCCTTGCCCAGACCTTCCTGGCCTCCGGGGGTACTGCCCCACCAAGGGGCAGGCTGCGGGGACTGGGTCCAGTCATGCCCGGGCGCCTCCCCAGGCTCATCCCCGCTGGTGCCTTTCCCCTGGGCCTAGGCCTCGGTTGAGGCCTCCTTGGAGAGGAGGTTGCTGGCCGGGGCTGTCTCCACACTGCAAGGTGCTGGAGCTCAGAGGGCCTCGTCAGAGGGTAGGGACCAGCAAGGGGCTGGATGGCCAAGACCTCTTTGGCCCAGCAGCCTCAGGGCAGCAGGGAGAGCAAGAGGCCCAACTTGCCCCTAGGTCGGCTTTGCCCCTTCCCACACAGGCGGCCAACCCAGCAGCTGCCTGACAGACTCTGGCTCCCCCGAGCTCTCTGCCGGTGCAGGGGGCAGATCAGACGTGTGCATGTGGTTCTGCCTTGGCCTGGGAGTGTGGACACCCTGCCTTGCCCCCAGGCTCAGGGGCAAGGGCCCGGAGAGAGCACCACCCTGAAGCGCTTTTCTCCCGGGCTTGGGAGCATTGTGCACGCCTGCTGGGAACAGTGGGCGGGCGCGCTTGCAAACCTGCCTTTGGAGACAGCCGGGGAGGTCTTCCAGTGGGAGAGGGCCGGTTGTGCTCAGAGGCCCCACAGGCCAAGGGCAGGACGCAGCAGGGCCCCTGCCCCTGGCCAGCCTTGCCCAGACCTTCCTGGCCTCCGGGGATACTGCCCCACCAAGGGGCAGGCTGCGGGGCCTGGGTCCAGACATGCCCGGGCGCCTCCCCTGGCTCATCCCCGCTGGTGCCTTTCCCCTGGGCCTAGGCCTCGGTTGAGGCCTCCTTGGAGAGGAGGTTGCTGGCAGGGGCTGTCTCCACCCTGCAAGGTGCTGGAGCTCAGAGGGCCTCGTCAGAGGGAAGGGACCAGTAAGGGGCTGGATGCCCAAGACGTCTTTGGCCCAGCAGCCTCAGGGCAGCAGGGAGAGTAAGAGGCCCAACTTGCCCCTAGGTCGGCTCTGCCCCTTCCCACACAGGCGGCCAACCCAGCAGCTGCCTGCCAGACTCTGGCTCCCCCAAGCTCTCTGCCGGTGCAGGGGACAGGAACAGACGTGGGCATGTGGTTCTGCCTTGGCCAGGGAGTGTGTTCCCCGTGCCTTGCCCCCAGGCTCAGGGGCAAGGGCCCGGAGAGAGAACCACCCCAATGCGCTTTTCTCCCGGGCTTGGGAGCATTGTGCGAGCCTGGCGTGAACAGCGGGCGGGAGTGTTTGCAAACAGGACTTTGGAGGCAGCCGGGGAGGTCTTCCAGTGGGAGAGGGCCGGTTGTGCTCAGAGGCCCCACAGGCCAGGGGCAGGACCCAGCAGGGCCCCTGACCCTGGCCAGCCTTGCCCAGACCTTCCTGGCCTCCGGGGGTACTGCCCCACCAAGGGGCAGGCTGCGGGGACTGGGTCCAGACATGCCCGGGCGCCTCCCCAGGCTCATCCCCGCTGGTGCCTTTCCCCTGGGCCTAGGCCTCGGTTGAGGCCTCCTTGGAGAGGAGGTTGCTGGCAGGGGCTGTCTCCACACTGCAAGGTGCTGGAGATCAGAGGGCCTCGTCAGAGGGAAGGGACCAGCAAAGGGCTGGATGCCCAAGACCTCTTTGACCCAGCAGCCTCAGGGCAGCAGGGAGAGCAAGAGGCCCAACTTGCCCCTAGGTCGGCTCTGCCCCTTCCCACACAGGCGGCCAGCCCAGCAGCTGCCTGACAGACTCTGGCTCCCCCGAGCTCTCTGCCGGTGCAGGGGTCAGGAACAGACGTGTGCATGTGGTTCTGCCTTGGTCTGGGAGTGTGGACCCCCTTCCTGGCCCCCAGGCTCAGGGGCAAGGGCCCGGAGAGAGCACCACCCCGAAGCGCTTTTCTCCCGGGCTTGGGAGCATTGTGCGCGCTTGGTGGGAACAGTGGGCGGAGGTGCGTGCAAAACGGCCTTTGGAGGCAGCCGGGGAGGTCTTCCAGTGGGAGAGGGCCGGTTGTGCTCAGAGGCCCCACAGGCCAGGGGCAGGACCCAGCAGGTCCCCTGCCCCTGGTCAGCCTTGCCCAGACCTTCCTGGCCTCCAGGGGTACTGCCCCACCAAGGGGCAGGCTGCGGGGACTGGGTCCAGACATGCCCGGGCGCCTCCCCAGGCTCATCCCCGCTGGTGCCTTTCCCCTGGGCCTAGGCCTCGGTTGAGGCCTCCTTGGAGAGGAGGTTGCTGGCAGGGGCTGTCTCCACACTGCAAGGTGCTGGAGCTCAGAGGGCCTCGTCAGAGGGAAGGGACCAGTTAGGGGCTGGATGCCCAAGACCTCTTTGGCCCAGCAGCCTCAGGGCAGCAGGGAGAGCAAGAGGCCCAACTTGCCCCTAGGTCGGCTCTGCCCCTTCCCACACAGGCGGCCAGCCCAGCACCTGCCTGAGAGACCCTGGCTCCCCCGAGCTCTCTGCCGGTGCAGGGGACAGGAACAGACGTGGGCATGTGGTTCTGCCTTGGCCAGGGAGTTTGTTCCCCGTGCCTTGCCCCCAGGCTCAGGGGCAAGGGCCCGGAGAGAGCACCACCACAATGCGCTTTTCTCCCGGGCTTGGGAGCATTGTGCGAGCCTGGCGTGAACAGCGGGCGGGAGTGTTTGCAAACAGGACTTTGGAGGCAGCCGGGGAGGTCTTCCAGTGGGAGAGGGCCGGTTGTGCTCAGAGGCCCCACAGGCCAGGGTCAGGACCCAGCAGGGCCCCTGACCCTGGCCAGCCTTGCCCAGACCTTCCTGGCCTCCGGGGGTACTGCCCCACCAAGGGGCAGGCTGCGGGGACTGGGTCCAGACATGCCCGGGTGCCTCCCTAGGCTCATCCCCGCTGGTGCCTTTCCCCTGGGCCTAGGCCTCGGTTGAGGCCTCCTTGGAGAGGAGGTTGCTGGCAGGGGCTGTCTCCACACTGCAAGGTGCTGGAGATCAGAGGGCCTCGTCAGAGGGAAGGGACCAGCAAAGGGCTGGATGCCCAAGACCTCTTTGACCCAGCAGCCTCAGGGCAGCAGGGAGAGCAAGAGGCCCAACTTGCCCCTAGGTCGGCTCTGCCCCGTCCCACACAGGCGGCCAGCCCAGCAGCAGCCTGGCAGTCTCTGGCTCCCCCGAGTTCTCTGCCGGTGTAGGGGGCAGGAACAGACCTGTGCATGTCGTTCTGCCTTGGCCTGGGAGTGTGTTCCCCCTGCCTGGCCCCCAGGCTCAGGGGCAAGGGCCCGGTGAGAGCACCACCCCGAAGCGCTTTTCTCCCGGGCTTGGGAGCATTGTGCGTGCCTGGCGGGAACAGCGTGCGGGAGTGCTGCAAACCGGCCTTTCGAGGCAGACGGGGAGGTCTTCCAGCGGGAGAGTGCCGGTTGTGCTCAGACGCCCCACAGGCCAGGGGCAGGACCCAGCAGTGTCCCTGCCCCTGACAGCCTTGCCCAGACCTTCCTGGCCTCCGGGGGTACTGCCCCACCAAGGGGCAGGCTGCGGGGACTGGGTCCAGACATGCCCGGGCGCCTCCCCAGGCTCATCCCCGCTGGTGCCTTTCCCCTGGGCCTAGGCCTCGGTTGAGGCCTCCTTGGAGAGGAGGTTGCTGGCAGGGGCTGTCTCCACACTGCAAGGTGCTGGAGCTCAGAGGGCCTCGTCAGAGGGAAGGGACCAGCAAGGGGCTGGATGCCCAAGACCTCTTTGGCCCAGCAGCCTCAGGGCAGCAGGGAGAGCAAGAGGCCCAACTTGCCCCTAGGTCGGCTCTGCCCCTTCCCACACAGGCGGCCAGCCCAGCAGCTGCCTGACAGACTCTGGCTCCCCCGAGCTCTCTGCCGGTGCAGGGGGCAGATCAGACGTGTGCATGTGGTTCTGCCTTGTCCTGGGAGTGTGGACACCCTGCCTTGCCCCCAGGCTCAGGGGCAAGGGCCCGGAGAGAGCACCACCCTGAAGCGCTTTTCTCCCGGGCTTGGGAGCATTGTGCACGCCTGCTGGGAACAGTGGGTGGGAGCGCTTGCAAACCGGCCTTTGGAGGCAGCCGGGGAGGTCTTCCAGTGGGAGAGGGCCGGTTGTGCTCAGAGGACCCACAGGCCAGGGGCAGGACGCAGCAGGGCCCCTGCCCCTGGCCAGCATTGCCCAGACCTTCCTGGCCTCCGGGGGTACTGCCCCACCAAAGGGCAGGCTGCGGGGCCTGGGTCCAGACATGCCCGGGCGCCTCCCCAGGCTCATCCCCGCTGGTGCCTTTCCCCTGGGCCTAGGCCTCGGTTGAGGCCTCCTTGGAGAGGAGGTTGCTGGCAGGGGCTGTCTCCACACTGCAAGGTGCTGGAGCTCAGAGGGCCTCGTCAGAGGGAAGGGACCAGTAAGGGGCTGGATGCCCAAGACGTCTTTGGCCCAGCAGCCTCAGGGCAGCAGGGAGAGCAAGAGGCCCAACTTGCCCCTAGGGCGGCTCTGCCCCTTCCCACACAGGCGGCCAACCCAGCAGCTGCCTGACAGACTCTGGCTCCCCCAAGCTCTCTGCCGGTGCAGGGGACAGGAACAGACGTGGGCATGTGGTTCTGCCTTGGCCTGGGAGTGTGTTCCCCCTGCCTTGCCCCCAGGCTCAGGGGCAAGGGCCCGGAGAGAGCACCACCCCAATGCGCTTTTCTCCCGGGCTTGGGAGCATTGTGCGAGCCTGGCGTGAACAGCGGGCGGGAGTGTTTGCAAACAGGACTTTGGAGGCAGCCGTGGAGGTCTACCAGTGGGAGAGGGCCGGTTGTGCTCAGAGGCCTCACAGGCCAGGGGCAGGACCCAGCAGGTCCCCTGCCCCTGGCCAGCCTTGCCCAGACCTTCCTGGCCTCCGGGGGTACTGCCCCACCAAGGGGCAGGCTGCGGGGACTGGGTCCAGACATGCCTGGGCGCCTCCCCAGGCTCATCCCCGCTGGTGCCTTTCCCCTGGGCATAGGCCTCGGTTGATGCCTCCTTGGAGAGGAGGTTGCTGGCAGGGGCTGTCTCCACACTGCAAGGTGCTGGAGCTCAGAGGGCCTCGTCAGCGGGAAGGGACCAGCAAGGAGCTGGATGCCCAAGACCTCTTTGGCCCAGCAGCCTCAGGGCAGCAGGGAGAGCAAGAGGCCCAACTTGCCCCTAGGTCGGCTCTGCCCCTTCCCACACAGGCAGCCAACCCAGCAGCTGCCTGACAGACTCTGGCTCCCCCGAGCTCTCTGCCGGTGCAGGGGTCAGGAACAGACGTGTGCATGTGGTTCTGCGTTGGTCTGGGAATGTGGACCCCCTTCCTGGCCCCCAGGCTCAGGGGCAAGGGCCCGGAGAGAGCACCACCCCGAAGCGCTTTTCTCCCGGGCTTGGGAGCATTGTGCGCGCTTGGTGGGAACAGTGGGCGGAGGTGCGTGCAAAACGGCCTTTGGAGGCAGCCGGGGAGGTCTTCCAGTGGGAGAGGGCCGGTTGTGCTCAGAGGCCCCACAGGCCAGGGGCAGGACCCAGCAGGGCCCCTGCCCCTGGTCAGCCTTGCCCAGACAATCCTGGCCTCCAGGGGTACTGCCCCACCAAGGGGCAGGCTGCGGGGACTGGGTCCAGACATGCCCGGGCGCCTCCCCAGGCTCATCCCCGCTGGTGCCTTTCCCCTGGGCCTAGGCCTCGGTTGAGGCCTCCTTGGAGAGGAGGTTGCTGGCAGGGGCTGTCTCCACACTGCAAGGTGCTGGAGCTCAGAGGGCCTCGTCAGAGGGAAGGGACCAGTTAGGGGCTGGATGCCCAAGACCTCTTTGGCCCAGCAGCCTCAGGGCAGCAGGGAGAGCAAGAGGCCCAACTTGCCCTTAGGTCGGCTCTGCCCCTTCCCACACAGGCGGCCAGCCCAGCACCTGCCTGAGAGACTCTGGCTCCCCCGAGCTCTCTGCCGGTGCAGGGGACAGGAACAGACGTGGGCATGTGGTTCTGCCTTGGCCAGGGAGTGTGTTCCCCGTGCCTTGCCCCCAGGCTCAGGGGCAAGGGCCCGGAGAGAGAACCA
Organism: Dama dama; assembly: GCF_033118175.1. NCBI lineage: Eukaryota > Metazoa > Chordata > Mammalia > Artiodactyla > Cervidae > Dama > Dama dama. The sequence continues at coordinate 6,444 of NW_026871073.1, forward strand.
CCCCAATGCGCTTTTCTCCCGGGCTTGGGAGCATTGTGCGAGCCTGGCGTGAACAGCGGGCGGGAGTGTTTGCAAACAGGACTTTGGAGGCAGCCGGGGAGGTCTTCCAGTGGGAGAGGGCCGGTTGTGCTCAGAGGCCCCACAGGCCAGGGGCAGGACCCAGCAGGGCCCCTGACCCTGGCCAGCCTTGCCCAGACCTTCCTGGCCTCCGGGGGTACTGCCCCACCAAGGGGCAGGCTGCGGGGACTGGGTCCAGACATGCCCGGGCGCCTCCCCAGGCTCATCCCCGCTGGTGCCTTTCCCCTGGGCCTAGGCCTCGGTTGAGGCCTCCTTGGAGAGGAGGTTGCTGGCAGGGTCTGTCTCCACACTGCAAGGTGCTGGAGATCAGAGGGCCTCGTCAGAGGGAAGGGACCAGCAAAGGGCTGGATGCCCAAGACCTCTTTGACCCAGCAGCCTCAGGGCAGCAGGGAGAGCAAGAGGCCCAACTTGCCCCTAGGTCGGCTCTGCCCCGTCCCACACAGGCGGCCAGCCCAGCAACAGCCTGGCAGTCTCTGGCTCCCCCGAGCTCTCTGCCGGTGTAGGGGGCAGGAACAGACCTGTACATGTCGTTCTGCCTTGGCCTGGGAGTGTGTTCCCCCTGCCTGGCCCCCAGGCTCAGGGGCAAGGGCCCGGTGAGAGCACCACCCCGAAGCGCTTTTCTCCCGGGCTTGGGAGCATTGTGCGTGCCTGGCGGGAACAGCGGGCGGGAGTGCTTGCAAACCGGCCTTTCGAGGCAGACGGGGAGGTCTTCCAGCGGGAGAGTGCCGGTTGTGCTCAGACGCCCCACAGGCCAGGGGCAGGACCCAGCAGTGTCCCTGCCCCTGGCAGCCTTGCCCAGACCTTCCTGGCCTCCGGGGGTACTGCCCCACCAAGGGGCAGGCTGCGGGGCCTGGGTCCAGACATGCCCGGGCGCCTCCCCAGGCTCATCCCCGCTGGTGCCTTTCCCCTGGGCCTAGGCCTCGGTTGAGGCCTCCTTGGAGAGGAGGTTGCTGGCAGGGGCTGTCTCCACACTGCAAGGTGCTGGAGCTCAGAGGGCCTCGTCAGAGGGAAGGGACCAGTAAGGGGCTGGATGCCCAAGACGTCTTTGGCCCAGCAGCCTCAGGGCAGCAGGGAGAGCAAGAGGCCCAACTTGCCCCTAGGGCGGCTCTGCCCCTTCCCACACAGGCGGCCAACCCAGCAGCTGCCTGACAGACTCTGGCTCCCCCAAGCTCTCTGCCGGTGCAGGGGACAGGAACAGACGTGGGCATGTGGTTCTGCCTTGGCCTGGGAGTGTGTTCCCCCCGCCTTGCCCCCAGGCTCAGGGGCAAGGGCCCGGAGAGAGCACCACGCCGAAGCGCTTTTCTCCCGGGCTTTGGAGCATTGTGCGAGCCTGGCGTGAACAGCGGGCGGGAGTGTTTGCAAACAGGACGTTGGAGGCAGCCGTGGAGGTCTTCCAGTGGGAGAGGGCCGGTTGTGCTCAGAGGCCTCACAGGCCAGGGGCAGGACCCAGCAGGTCCCCTGCCCCTGGCCAGCCTTGCGCAGACCTTACTGGCCTCCGGGGGTACTGCCCCACCAAGGGGCAGGCTGCGGGGACAGGGTCCAGACATGCCCGGGCGCCTCCCCTGGCTCAACCCCGCTGGTGCCTTTTCCCTGGGCCTAGGCCTCGGTTGAGGCCTCCTTGGAGAGGAGATTGCTGGCAGGTGCTGTCTCAACACTGCAAGGTGCTGGAGCTCAGAGGGCCTCGTCAGAGGGAAGGGACAAGCAAGGGGCTGGATGCACAAGACCTCTTTGGCCCACCAGCCTCAGGGCAGCAGGGAGAGCAAGAGGCCCAACTTGCCCCTAGGTCGGCTCTGCCCCTTCCCACACAGGCGGCCAGCCCAGCAGCTGCCTGACAGACTCTGGCTCCCCCGAGCTCTCTGCCGGTGCAGGGGGCAGATCAGACGTGTGCATGTGGTTCTGCCTTGTCCTGGGAGTGTGGACCCCCTTCCTTGCCCCCAGGCTCAGGGGCAAGGGCCCGGAGAGAGCACCACCCCGAAGCGCTTTTCTCCCGGGCTTGGGAGCATTGTGCACGCCTGCTGGGAACAGTGGGCGGGAGCGATTGTTAACCGGCCTTTGGAGGCAGCCGGGCAGGTCTTCCAGCGGGAGAGTGCCGGTTGTGCTCAGACGCCCCACAGGCCAGGGGCAGCCCCAGCAGGGCCCCTGCCCCTGGCAGCGTTGCCCAGACCTTCCTGGCCTCCGGGGGTACTGCCCCACCAAGGGGCAGGTTGCGGGGACTGGGTCCAGACATGCCCGTGCGCCTCCACTGGCTCATCCCCGCTGGTGCCTTTCCCCTGGGCCTAGGCCTCGGTTGAGGCCTCCTTGGAGAGGAGGTTGCTGGCAGGGGCTGTGTCCACACTGCAAGGTGCTGGAGCTCAGAGGGCCTCGAAAGAGGGAAGGGACCAGCAAGGGGCTGGATGCCCAAGACCTCTTTGGCCCAGCAGCCTCAGGGCAGCAGGGAGAGGAAGAGGCCCAACTTGCCCCTAGGTCGGCTCTGCCCCTTCCCACACAGGCGGCCAGCCCAGCAGCTGCCTGACAGACTCTGGCTCCCCCGAGCTCTCTGCCTTTGCAGGGGTCAGGAACAGACGTGTGCATGTGGTTCTGCCTTGGTCTGGGAGTGTGGAACCACTGCCTGGCCCCCACACTCAGGGGCAAGGGCCAGGAGAGAGCAACACACCGAAGCGCTTTTCTCCCGGGCTTGGGAGAATTGTGCGTGCCTGGCGAGAACAGCGGGCGGGAGTGTTGGCAAACCGGCCTTTGGAGGCAGCCGGGGAGGTCTTCCAGTGGGAGAGGGCCGGTTGTGCTCAGAGGCCCCACAGGACAGGGGCAGGACCCAGCAGGGCCCCTGCCCCTGGCCAGCCTTGCCCAGACCTTCCTGGCCTCCGGGGGTACTGCCCCACCAAGGGGCAGGCTGCGGGGACTGGGTCCAGTCATGCCCGGGCGCCTCCCCAGTCTCATCCCCGCTGGTGCCTTTCCCCTGGGCCTAGGCCTCGGTTGAGGCCTCCTTGGAGAGGAGGTTGCTGGCAGGGGCTGTCTCCACACTGCAAGGTGCTGGAGCTCAGAGGGCCTCGTCAGAGGGAAGGGACCAGCAAGGGGCTGGATGGCCAAGACCTCTTTGGCCCAGCAGCCTCAGGGCAGCAGGGAGAGCAAGAGGCCCAACTTGCCCCTAGGTCGGCTCTGCCCCTTCCCACACAGGCGGCCAACCCAGCAGCTGCCTGACAGACTCTGGCTCCCCCGAGCTCTCTGCCGGTGCAGGGGGCAGATCAGACGTGTGCATGTGGTTCTGCCTTGGCCTGGGAGTGTGGACACCCTGCCTTGCCCCAGGCTCAGGGGCAAGGGCCCAGAGAGAGCACCACCCTGAAGCGCTTTTCTCCCGGGCTTGGGAGCATTGTGCACGCCTGCTGGGAACAGTGGGCGGGAGCGCTTGCAAACCGGCCTTTGGAGGCAGCCGGGGAGGTCTTCCAGTGGGAGAGGGCCGGTTGTGCTCAGAGGCCCCACAGGCCAGGGGCAGGACCCAGCAGGGCCCCTGCCCCTGGCCAGCCTTGCCCAGACCTTCCTGGCCTCCGGGGGTACTGCCCCACCAAGGGGAAGGCTGCGGGGACTGGGTCCAGACATGCCCGGGCGCCTCCCCAGGCTCATCCCCGCTGGTGCCTTTCCCCTGGGCCTAGGCCTCGGTTGAGGCCTCTTTGGAGAGGAGGTTGCTGGCAGGGGCTGTCTCCACACTGCAAGGTGCTGGAGCTCAGAGGGCCTCGTCAGAGGGAAGGGACCAGTAAGGGGCTGGATGCCCAAGACCTCTTTGACCCAGCAGCCTCAGGGCAGCAGGGAGAGCAAGAGGCCCAACTTGCCCCTAGGTCGGCTCTGCCCCGTCCCAGACAGGCAGCCAGCCCAGCAGCAGCCTGGCAGTCTCTGGCTCCCCCGATCTCTCTGCCGGTGTAGGGGACAGGAACAGACGTGTGCATGTCGTTCTGCCTTGGCCTGGGAGTGTGTTCCCCCTGCCTGGCCCCCAGGCTCAGGGGCAAGGGCCCGGAGAGAGCACCACCCCGAAGCGCTTTTCTCCCGGGCTTGGGAGCATTGTGCGTGCCTGGCGGGAACAGCGGGCGGGAGTGCTTGCAAACCGGCCTTTGGAGGCAGACGGGGAGGTCTTCCAGCGGGAGAGTGCCGGTTGTGCTCAGACGCCCCACAGGCCAGGGGCAGGACCCAGCAGTGTCCCTGCCCCTGGCAGCCTTGCCCAGACCCTCCTGGCCTCCGGGGTTACTACCCCACCAAGGGGCAGGCTGCGCGGACTGGGTCCAGACATGGCCGGGCGCCTCCCCAGGCTCATCCCCGCTGGTGCCTTTCCCCTGGGCCTAGGCCTCGGTTGAGGCCTCCTTGGAGAGGAGGTTGCTGGCAGGGGCTGTCTCCACACTGCAAGGTGCTGGAGCTCAGAGGGCCTCGTCAGCGGGAAGGGACCAGCAAGGGGCTGGATGCCCAAGACCTCTTTGGCCCAGCAGCCTCAGGGCAGCAGGGAGAGGAAGAGGCCCAACTTGCCCCTAGGTCGGCTCTGCCCCTTCCCACACAGGCAGCCAATCCAGCAGCTGGCTGACAGACTCTGGCTCCCCCGAGCTCTCTGCCAGTGCAGGGGTCAGGAACAGACGTGTGCATGTGGTTCTGCCTTGGTCTGGGAGTGTGTTCCCCCTGCATTGCCCACAGGCTCAGGGGCAAGGGCCGGGAGAGAGCACCACCCTGAAGCGCTTTTCTCCTGGGCTTGGGATCATTGTGCGTGCCTGGCGGGAACAGCGGGCAGGAGTGTTGGCAAACTGGCCTGTGGAGGCAGCCGGGGAGGTCTTCCAGCGGGAGAGGGCCGGTTGTGCTCAGAGGCCCTACAGGCCAGGGGCAGGACCCAGCAGGGCCCCTGCCCCTGGCCAGCCTTGCCCAGACCTTCCTGGCCTCCGGGGGTACTGCCCCACCAAGGGGCAGGCTGCGGGGACTGGGTCCAGACATGCCCGGGCGCCTCCACTGGCTCATCTCCGCTGGTGCCTTTCCCCTGGGCCTAGGCCTCGGTTGAGGCCTCCTTGGAGAGGAGGTTGCTGGCAGGGGCTGTCTCCACACTGCAAGGTGCTGGAGCTCAGAGGGCCTCGTCAGAGGGAAGGGACCAGGAAGGGGCTGGATGCCCAAGACGTCTTTGGCCCAGCAGCCTCAGGGCAGCAGGGAGAGCAAGAGGCCCAACTTGCCCCTAGGTCGGCTCTGCCCCTTCCCACACAGGCGGCCAGCCCAGCAGCTGCCTGACAGACTCTGGCTCCCCCCAGCTCTCTGCCGGTGAAGGGGGCAGGAACAGACGTGTGCATGTGGTTCTGCCTTGGCCTGGGACTGTGGATCCGCTGCCTGGCCCCCAGGCTCAGGGGCAGGGGCCCGGAGAGACCACCACCCCGAAGCGCTTTTTTCCCGGGTTTGGGAGCATTGTGCGTGCCTGGCGGGAACAGCGGGCGCGAGTGTTGGCAAATTGGCCTTTGGAGGCAGCCGGGGAGGTCTTCCAGCAGGAGAGGGCCGCTCATGCTCAGAGGCCCCACAGGCCAGGGGCAGGACCCAGCAGGGCCCCTGCCCCAGGCCAACCTTGCCCAGACCTTCCTGGCCTCCGGGGGTACTGCCCCACCAAGGGGCAGGCTGCGGGGACTGGGTCCAGACATTCCCGGGCGCCTCCCCAGGTTCATCCCCGCTGGTGCCTTTCCCTGGGACTAGGCCTCGGTTGAGGCCTCCTTGGAGAGGAGGTTGCTGGCAGGGGCTGTCTCCACACTGCAAGGTGTTGGAGCTCAGAGGGCCTCCTCAGATGGAAGGGACCAGCAAGGGGCTGGATGTCCAAGACCTCTTTGGCCCAGCAGCCTCAGGGCAGCAGGGAGAGCAAGAGGCCCAACTTGCCCCTAGGTCGGCTCTGCCCCTTCCCACACAGGCCGCCAGCCCAGCAGCTGCCTGACAGACTCTGGCTCCCCCGAGCTCTCTTCCGGTGCAGGGGACAGGAACAGACGTGTGCATGTGGTTCTGACTTTGCCTCGGCGTGTGGACCCCCTGCCTGGCCCCGAGGCACAGGGGCAAGGGCCCGGAGAGAGCACCACCCCAAAATGCTTTTCTCCCGGGCTTGGGAGCATTTGCGTGGCTGGCGGGAACAGCTAGTGGGAATGCTTGCAAACCGGCCTTTGGGGGCAGCCGGGGAGGTCCTCCATGGGCCCGGAGAGAACACCACCCCGATGCGCTTTTCTCCCGGGCTTGGGAGCAGTGTGCGCGTGTGGCGGGAACAGCAGGCAGGAGTGCTTGCAATCCGGCCTTTGGAGGCAGGCGCGGAGGTCTTCCAAGGGCAAGGAGTGAGCACCACCCCAAAATGCTTTTCTCCCATGCTTGGGAGCATTGTGCATAGCTGGTGGGAAGAGCGGGCATGAGTGCTTGCATACCGCCCATTGGAGGCAGCCGGGGAGGTCTTCCAAGGGCCCGGAGAGAGCACCACCTCGAAGCGCTTTTCTCTCGGGTTCTGGAGCATTGTGTGCGGCTGGTGGGACAGCGGGAGGGAATTCTTGCAAACCGGCCTTTGGAGGCAGCCAGAGAAGTCTTCCAAGGGCCCGGAGAGAGCACCACCCCGAAGCGCTTTTCTCTGGGGTTTTGGAACATTGTGTGTGGCTGGCGGGAACAGCGAGTGGGAGTGCTTGCAAACCGGCCTTTGGGGGCAGCCGGGGAGGTCCTCCATGGTCCCGGAGAGACCACCACCCCGAAGCGCTTTTCTCACGGTCTTGGGAGCATTGTGCGCGGCTGGCGGGAACAGCGGGCATGAATGCTTGCAAACTGTCCTTTGGAGGCAGCCGGGGAGGTCTTCCAAGGGCCCGGACTGATCACCACCCCAAAATGCTTTTCTCCCGGGCTTGGGAGCATTGTGCGCGGCTGTCGGGAACAGCGGACATGAGTGCTTGCAAACCGGCCTTTGGAGGCAGCCCGGGAGGTCTTCCAAGGGCCCGGAGAGAGCACCACCCCAAAATGCTTTTCTCCCGGTCTTGGGAGCATTGTGCGTGGCTGGCGGAAGCAGCGGGAATGAGTACTTACAAACCGGCCTTTGGAGGCAGCCGGGGAGGTCTTGAAAGTGCCCGGAGAGAGCACCACCCCGAAGCGCTTTTCTCCCGGGCTTGGGAGCATTGTGCGCGGCTGGCGGGAACAGCAGGCAGGAGTGCTTGCAAACTGGCCTTTGGAGGCAGCCGGAGAGGTCTTCCAAGGGCCCGGAGTGAGCACCACCCCAAAATGCTTTTCTCCCGGGCTTGGGAGCATTGTGCGCGGCTGGTGGGAACAACGGGCATGAGTGCTTGCAAACCGGCCTTTGGAGGCAGCCGGGGACGTCTTCCAAGAGCCCGGAGAGAGCACCACCCCGAAGCACTTTTCTCCCGGGCTTGGGAGCATTGTGCGTGGCTGGCGGGAACAGCAGGAAGGAGTCCTTGCAAACCGGCCTTTGGAGGCAGCCGGGGAGGTCTTCCAAGGGCCTGTAGAGAGCACCACCCCGAAGCGCTTTTCTCCCGGGCTTGGGAGCATTGTGCGCGGGTGGCGGGAACAGCAGGCAGGAGTGCTTGAAAACCGGCCTTTGCAGGCAGCCGGGGAGGTCTTCCAGGGCCCGGTGTGAGCACCACCCCAAAAAGCTTTTCTCCCGGGCTTGGGAGCATTGTGCGCGGCTGGTGGGAACAGCGGGCATGAGTGCTTGCAAACTGGCCATTGGAGGCAGCCGGGGAGGTCTTCCAAGGGCCTGTAGAGAGCACCACCCCAAAATGCTTTTCTCCCGGGCTTGGGAGCATTGTGCGTGGCTAGCGGGAACAGCAGGAAGGAGTCCTTGCAAACCGGCCTTTGGAGGCAGCCGGGGAGGTCTTCCAAGGGCCTGTAGAGAGCACCACCCCGAAGCGCTTCTCTCCCGGGCTTGGGAGCATTGTGCGCAGGTGGCGGGAACAGCAGGCAGGAGTGCTTGAAAACCGTCCTTTGGAGGCAGCCGGGGAGGTCTTCCAGGGCCCGGTGTGAGCACCACCCCAAAAAGCTTTTCTCCCGGGCTTGGGAGCATTGTGCGTGGCTGGTGATAACAGCGGGCATGAGTGCTTGCAAACTGGCCATTGGAGGCAGCCGGGGAGGTCTTCCAAGGGCCTGTAGAGAGCACCACCCCAAAATGCTTTTCTCCCGGGCTTGGGAGCATTGTGCGTGGCTGGCGGGAACAGCAGGAAGGAGTCCTTGCAAACCGGCCTTTGGAGGCAGCCGGGGAGGTCTTCCAAGGGCCTGTAGAGAGCACCACCCCGAAGCGCTTTTCTCCCGGGCTTGGGAGCATTGTGCGCAGGTGGCGGGAACAGCAGGCAGGAGTGCTTGAAAACCGGCCTTTGGAGGCAGCCGGGGAGGTCTTCCAGGGCCCGGTGTGAGCACCACCCCAAAAAGCTTTTCTCCCGGGCTTGGGAGCATTGTGCGTGGCTGGTGGGAACAGCGGGCATGAGTGCTTTCAAACTGGCCATTGGAGGCAGCCGGGGACGTCTTCCAAGGGCCCGGAGTGAGCACCACCCCGAAGCGCTTTTCTCCCGGGCTTGGGAGCATTGTGCGCGGCTGGTGGGAACAACGGGCATGAGTGCTTGCAAACCGGCCTTTGGAGGCAGCCGGGGACGTCTTCCAAGGGCCCGGAGAGAGCACCACCCCGAAGCACTTTTCTCCCGGGCTTGGGAGCATTGTGCGTGGCTGGCGGGAACAGCAGGAAGGAGTCCTTGCAAACCGGCCTTTGGAGGCTGCCGGGGAGGTCTTCCAAGGACCTGTAGAGAGCACCACCCCGAAGCGCTTTTCTCCCGGGCTTGGGAGTATTGTGCGCAGGTGGCGGGAACAGCAGGCAGGAGTGCTTGAAAACCGGCCTTTGCAGGCAGCCGGGGAGGTCTTCCAGGGCCCGGTGGGAGCACCACCCCAAAAAGTTTTTCTCCCGGGCTTTGGAGCATTGTGCGCGGCTGGTGGGAACAGCGGGCATGAGTGCTTGCAAACTGACCATTGGAGGCAGCCGGGAAGGTCTTCCAAGGGCCTGTAGAGAGCACCACCCCGAAGCGCTTTTCTCCCGGGCTTGGGAGCATTGTGCGCAGGTGGCGGGAACAGCAGGCAGGAGTGCTTGAAAACCGGCCTTTGGAGGCAGCCAGGGAGGTCTTCCAGGGCCCGGTGTGAGCACCACCCCAAAAAGCTTTTCTCCCGGGCTTGGGAGCATTGTGCGCGGCTGGTGGGAACAGCGGGCATGAGTGCTTTCAAACTGGCCATTGGAGGCAGCCGGGGAGGTCTTCCAAGGGCCTGTAGAGAGCACCACCCCAAAATGCTTTTCTCCCGGGCTTGGGAGCATTGTGCGTGGCTGGCGGGAACAGCAGGAAGGAGTCCTTGCAAACCGGCCTTTGGAGGCAGCCGGGGACGTCTTCCAAGGGCCTGTAGAGAGCACCACCCCAAGCGCTTTTCTCCCGGGCTTGGGAGCATTGTGCGCAGGTGGCGGGAACAGAAGGCAGGAGTGCTTGAAAACCGGCCTTTGGAGGCACCCGGGGAGGTCTTCCAGGGCCCGGTGTGAGCACCACCCCAAAAAGCTTTTCTCCCGGGCTTGGGAGCATTGTGCGCGGCTGGTGGGAACAGCGGCCATGAGTGCTTGCAAACTGGCCATTGGAGGCAGCCGGGGAAGTCTTCCAAGGGCCCGGAGTGAGCACCACCCCAAAATGCTTTTCTCCCGGGCTTGGGAGCATTGTGCGTGGCTGGCGGGAACAGCAGGAAGGAGTTCTTGCAAACCGGCCTTTGGAGGCAGCCGGGGAGGTTTTCGAAGGGCCTGTAGAGAGCACCACCCCGAAGCGCTTTTCTCCCGGGCTTGGGAGCATTGTGCGCGGGTGGCGGGAACAGCAGGCAGGAGTGCTTGAAAACCGTCCTTTGGAGGCAGCCGGGGAGGTCTTCCAGGGCCCGGTGTGAGCACCACCCCAAAATGCTTTTCTCCCGGGCTTGGGAGCATTGTGCGTGGCTGGTGGGAACAGCGGGCGGGAGTGCTTGCAAACCGGCCTTTGGAGGCAGCCGGGGAGGTCTTCCAAGGGCCAGGAGAGAGCACCACCCAGAAGCGCTTTTCTCCCGGGCTTGGAACATTTGCGCGGATGGCGGGAACAGCGAGTGGGAGTGGTTCCAAACCGGCCTTTGGGGGCACCCCGGGAGGTCTTCCATGGGCACGGAGAGAACACCACCCCGAAGCGCTTTTCTCCGGGGTTTTGGAGGATTGTGCGTGGCTGGCGGGAACAGCGAGTGGGAGTGCTTGCAAACCGGCCTTTGGGGCCAGCCAGGGAGGTCCTCCATGGGCACGGAGAGAACACCACCCCGAAGCGCTTTTCTCCCGGGCTTGGGAGCATTGTGCGAGGCTGGCGGGAACAGCGGGCGGAAGTGCTTGCAAGCCGGCCTTTGGAGGCAGCTTGGGAGGTCTTCCAAGGGCCCGGAGAGAGCACCATGCCGAAGCACTTTTCTCACGGAATTGGGAGCATTGTGCGTGCCTGGCGGGAACAGCGGGCAGGAGTGTTGGCAAACTGGCCTTTGGAGGCAGCCGGGGAGGTCTTCCAGTGGGAGAGGGCCGGTTGTGCTCAGAGGCCCTACAGGCCAGGGACAGGACCCAGCAGGGCCCCTGCCCCTGGCCAGCCTTGCCCAGACCTTCCTGGCCTCCGGGGGTACTGCCCCACCAAGGGGCAGGCTGCGGGCCTGGGTCCAGTCATGCCCGGGCGCCTCCCCAGGCTCATCCCTGCTGGTGCCTTTCCCCTGGGCCTAGGCCTCGGTTGAGGCCTCCTTGGAGAGGAGGTTGCTGGCAGGGGCTGTCTCCACACTGCAAGGTGCTGGAGCTCAGAGGGCCTGATCAGAGGGAAGGGACCAGCAAGGGGCTGGATGCCCAAGACCTCTTTGGCCCAGCAGCCTCAGGGCAGCAGGGAGAGCAAGAGGCCCAACTTGCCCCTAGGTCGGCTCTGCCCCTTCCCACACAGGCGGCCAGCCCAGCATCTGCCTGACAGACTCTGGATCCCCCGAGCTCTCTGCCGGTGCAGGGGGCAGATCAGACGTGTGCATGTGGTTCTGCCTTGGCCTGGGAGTGTGGACACCCTGCCTTGCCCCCAGGCTCAGGGGCAAGGGCCCGGAGAGAGCACCACGCCGAAGCGCTTTTCTCCCGGGCTTAGGAGCATTGTGCACGCCTGCTGGGAACAGTGGGCGGGAGCGCTTGCAAACCGGCCTTTGGAGGCAGCCGGGGAGGTCTTCCAGTGGGAGAGGGCCGGTTGTGCTCAGAGGCCCCACAGGCCAGGGGCAGGACCCAGCAGGGCCCCTGCCCCTGGCCAGCCTTGCCCAGACCTTCCTGGCCTCCGGGGGTACTGCCCCACCAAGGGGCAGGCTGCGGGGACTGGGTCCAGACATGCTCGGGCGCCTCCCCTGGCTCATCCCCGCTGGTGCCTTTCCCCTGGGCCTAGGCCTCGGTTGAGGCCTCCTTGGAGAGGAGGTTGCTGGCAGGGGCTGTCTCCACACTGCAAGGTGCTGCAGCTCAGAGAGCCTCGTCAGAGAGAAGGGACCAGTAAAGGGCTGGATGCCCAAGACATCTTTGGCCCAGCAGCCTCAGGGCAGCAGGGAGAGCAAGAGGCCCAACTTGCCCCTATTCGGCTCTGCCCCTTCCCACACAGGCGGCCAACCCAGCAGCTGCCTGACAAACTCTGGCTCCCCCAAGCTCTCTGCCGGTGCAGGGGACAGGAACAGACGTGGGCATGTGGTTCTGCCTTGGCCTGGGAGTGTGTTCTCCCTGCCTTGCCCCCAGGCTCATGGGCAAGGGCCCGGAGAGAGCACCACCCCGAAGCGCTTTTCTCCCGGGCTTGGGAGAATTGTGCGTGCCTGGCGGGAACAGCGGGCGGGAGTGTTGGCAAACCGGCCTTTGGAGGCAGACGGGGAGGTCTTCCAGTGGGAGAGGGCCGGTTGTGCTCAGAGGCCCCACAGGCCAGGGGCAGGACCCAGCAGGGACCCTGACCCTGACCAGCCTTGCCCAGACCTTCCTGGCCTCCGGGGGTACTGCCTCACCAAGGGGCAGGCTGCGGGGACTGGGTCCAGACATGCCCGGGCGCCTCCCCAGGCTCTTCCCAGCTGGTGCCTTTCCCCTGGGGCTAGGCCTCGGTTGAGGCCTCCTTGGAGAGGAGGTTGCTGGCAGGGGCTGTCTCCACACTGCAAGGTGCTGGAGCTCAGAGGGCCTCGTCAGAGGGAAGGGACCAGCAAGGGGCTGGATGCCCAAGACCTCTTTGGCCCAGCAGCCTCAGGGCAGCAGGGAGAGCAGAGGCCCAACATGCCCCTAGGTCGACTCTGCCACTTCCCACACAGGCGGCCAGCCCAGCACCTGCCTGACAGACTCTGGCTCCCCCGAGCTCTCTGCCGGTGTAGGGGGCAGGAACAGACGTGTTCATGTCTTTCTGTCTTGGCCTCGGAGTGTATTCCCCCTGCCTGTCCCGCAGGCTTAGGGGCAAGGGCCCGGAGAGAGCACCACCCCGAAGCGCTTTTCTCCCGGGCTTGGGAGCATTGTGCGTGCCTGGCGGGAACAGCGGGCGGGAGTGTTGGCAAACCGGCCTTTGGAGGCAGCCGGGGAGGTCTTCCAGTGGAAGAGGGCCGGTTGTGCTCAGAGGCCCCACAGGCCAGGGGCAGGACCCAGCAGGTCCCCTGCCCCTGGTCAGCCTTGCCCAGACCTACCTGGCCTCCAGTGGTACTGCCCCACCAAGGGGCAGGCTGCGGGGACTGGGTCCAGACATGCCCGGGCGCCTCCCCAGGCTCATCCCCGCTGGTGCCTTTCCCCTGGGCCTAGGCCTCGGTTGAGGCCTCCTTGGAGCGGAGATTGCTGGCAGGTGCTGTCTCCACACTGCAAGGTGCTGGAGCTCAGAGGGCCTCGTCAGAGGGAAGGGACCAGCAAAGGGCTGGATGCCCAAGACGTCTTTGGCCCAGCAGCCTCAGGGCAGCAGGGAGAGCAAGAGGCCCAACTTGCCCCTAGGTCGGCTCTGCCCCTTCCCACACAGGCGGCCAGCCCAGCACCTGCCTGAGAGACTCTGGCTCCCCCGAGCTCTCTGCCGGTGTAGGGGGCAGGAACAGACGTGTTCATGTCGTTCTGTCTTGGCCTGGGAGTGTGTTCCCCCTGCCTGGCCCGCAGGCTTAGGGGCAAGGGCCCGGAGAGAGCACCACCCCGAAGCGCTTTTCTCCCGGGCTTGGGAGCATTGTGCGTGCCTGGCGGGAACAGCGGGCGGGAGTGCTTGCAAACCGGCCTTTGGAGGCAGACGGGGAGGTCTTCCAGCGGGAGAGTGCCGGTTGTGCTCAGACGTCCCACAGGCCAGGGGCAGGACCCAGCGCTGTCCCTGCCCCTGGCAGCCTTGCACAGACCTTCCTGGCCTCCGGGGGTACTGCCCCACCAAGGGGCAGGCTGCGGGGACTGGGTCCAGACATGCCCGGGCGCCTCCCCAGGCTCATCCCCGCTGGTGCCTTTCCCCTGGGCCTAGGCCTCGGTTGAGGCCTCATTGGAGAGGAGGTTGCTGGCAGGGGCTGTCTCCACACTGCAAGGTGCTGGAGCTCAGAGGGCCTCGTCAGAGGGAAGGGACCAGCAAGGGGCTGGATGCCCAAGACCTCTTTGGCCCAGCAGCCTCAGGGCAGCAGGGAGAGGAAGAGGCCCAACTTGCCCTAGGTCGGCTCTGCCCCTTCCCACACAGGCGGCCAGCCCAGCAGCTGCCTGACAGACTCTGGCTCCCCCGAGCTCTCTGCCGGTGCAGGGGTCAGGAACAGACGTGTGCATGTGGTTCTGCCTTGGTCTGGGAGTGTGGACCCACTGCCTGGCCCCCAGGCTCAGGGGCAAGGGCCCGGAGAGAGCACCACCCCGAAGCACTTTTCTCCCGGGCTTGGGAGCATTGTGCGAGCCTGGCGTGAACAGCGGGCGGGAGTCTTTGAAAACAGGACTTTGGAGGCAGCTGGGGAGGTCTTCCAGTGGGAGAGGGCCGGTTGTGCTCAGAGGCCTCACAGGCCAGGGGTAGGACCCAGCAGGTCCCCTGCCCCTGGCCAGCCTTGCCCAGACCTTCCTGGCCTCCGGGGGTACTGCCCCACCAAGGGGCAGGCTGCGGGGACTGGGTCCAGACATGTCCGTGCGCCTCCCCAGGATCATCCCCGCTGGTGCTTTTCCCCTGGGCGTAGGCCTCGGTTGAGGCCTCTTTGGAGAGGAGGTTGCTGGCAGGGGCTGTCTCCACACTGCAAGGTGCTGGAGCTCAGAGGGCCTCGTCAGAGGGAAGGGACCAGCAAAGGGCTAGATGCCCAAGACCTCTTTGACCCAGCAGCCTCAGGGCAGCAGGGAGAGCAAGAGGCCCAACTTGCCCCTAGGTCGGCTCTGCCCCGTCCCACACAGGCAGCCAGCCCAGCAGCAGCCTGGCAGTCTCTGGCTCCCCCGAGCTCTCTGCCGGTGTAGGGGGCAGGAACAGACGTGTGCATGTCGTTCTGCCTTGGCCTGGGAGTGTGTTCCAACTGCCTGGCCCCCAGGCTCAGGGGCAAGGGCCCGAGGAGAGCACCACCCCGAAGCGCTTTTCTCCCGGGCTTGGGAGCATTGTGCGTGCCTGGCGGGAACAGCGGGCGGGAGTGCTTGCAAACCGGCCTTTGGAGGCAGACGGGGAGGTCTTCCAGCGGGAGAGTGCCGGTTGTGCTCAGACGTCCCACAGGCCAGGGGCAGGACCCAGCGCTGTCCCTGCCCCTGGCAGCCTTGCACAGACCTTCCTGGCCTCCGGGGGTACTGCCCCACCAAGGGGCAGGCTGCGGGGACTGGGTCCAGACATGCCCGGGCGCCTCCCCAGGCTCATCCCCGCTGGTGCCTTTCCCCTGGGCCTAGGCCTCGGTTGAGGCCTCATTGGAGAGGAGGTTGCTGGCAGGGGCTGTCTCCACACTGCAAGGTGCTGGAGCTCAGAGGGCCTCGTCAGAGGGAAGGGACCAGCAAGGGGCTGGATGCCCAAGACCTCTTTGGCCCAGCAGCCTCAGGGCAGCAGGGAGAGGAAGAGGCCCAACTTGCCCCTAGGTCGGCTCTGCCCCTTCCCACACAGGCGGCCAGCCCAGCAGCTGCCTGACAGACTCTGGCTCCCCCGAGCTCTCTGCCGGTGCAGGGGTCAGGAACAGACGTGTGCATGTGGTTCTGCCTTGGTCTGGGAGTGTGGACCCACTGCCTGGCCCCCAGGCTCAGGGGCAAGGGCCCGGAGAGAGCACCACCCCGAAGCACTTTTCTCCCGGGCTTGGGAGCATTGTGCGAGCCTGGCGTGAACAGCGGGCGGGAGTCTTTGAAAACAGGACTTTGGAGGCAGCTGGGGAGGTCTTCCAGTGGGAGAGGGCCGGTTGTGCTCAGAGGCCTCACAGGCCAGGGGTAGGACCCAGCAGGTCCCCTGCCCCTGGCCAGCCTTGCCCAGACCTTCCTGGCCTCCGGGGGTACTGCCCCACCAAGGGGCAGGCTGCGGGGACTGGGTCCAGACATGTCCGTGCGCCTCCCCAGGATCATCCCCGCTGGTGCTTTTCCCCTGGGCGTAGGCCTCGGTTGAGGCCTCTTTGGAGAGGAGGTTGCTGGCAGGGGCTGTCTCCACACTGCAAGGTGCTGGAGCTCAGAGGGCCTCGTCAGAGGGAAGGGACCAGCAAAGGGCTAGATGCCCAAGACCTCTTTGACCCAGCAGCCTCAGGGCAGCAGGGAGAGCAAGAGGCCCAACTTGCCCCTAGGTCGGCTCTGCCCCGTCCCACACAGGCAGCCAGCCCAGCAGCAGCCTGGCAGTCTCTGGCTCCCCCGAGCTCTCTGCCGGTGTAGGGGGCAGGAACAGACGTGTGCATGTCGTTCTGCCTTGGCCTGGGAGTGTGTTCCAACTGCCTGGCCCCCAGGCTCAGGGGCAAGGGCCGGAGGAGAGCACCACCCCGAAGCGCTTTTCTCCCGGGCTTGGGAGCATTGTGCCTGCCTGGCGGGAACAGCGGGCGGGAGTGCTTTCAAACCGGCCTTTGGAGGCAGACGGGGAGGTCTTCCAGCGGGAGAGTGCCGGTTGTGCTCAGACGCCCCACAGGCCAGGGGCAGGACCCAGCAGTGTCCCTGCCCCTGGCAGCCTTGCCCAGACCTTCCTGGCCTCCGGGGGTACTGCCCCACCAAGGGGCAGGCTGCGGGGACTGGGTCCTGATATGCCCGTGCGCCTCCACTGGCTCATCCCCGCTGGTGCATTTCCCCTGGGCCTAGGCCTCGGTTGAGGCCTCCTTGGAGAGGAGGTTGCTGGCAGGGGCTGTCTCCACACTGCAAGGTGCTGGAGCTCAGAGGGCCTCGTCAGAGGGAAGGGACCAGCAAGGGGCTGGATGCCCAAGACCTCTTTGGCCCAGCAGCCTCAGGGCAGCAGGGAGAGCAAGAGGCCCAACTTGCCCCTAGGTCGGCTCTGCCCCTTCCCACACAGGCGGCCAGCCCAGCAGCTGCCTGACAGACTCTGGCTCCCCCCAGCTCTCTGCCGGTGGAGGGGGCAGGAACAGACGTGTGCATGTGGTTCTGCCTTGGCCTGGGACTGTGGATCCCCTGCCTGGCCCCCAGGCTCAGGGGCAGGGGCCCGGAGAGACCACCACCCCGAAGCGCTTTTCTCCCGGGCTTGGGAGCATTGTGCGCGCCTGGCGGTAACAGTGGGCGGGAGGGCTTGCAAACCGGCCTTTGGAGGCAGCCGGGGAGGTCTTCCAGTGGGCAAGGGCCGGTTGTGCTCAGAGGCCCCACAGGCCAGGGGCAGGACCCAGCAGGGCCCCTGCCCCTGGCCAGCCTTGCCCAGACCTTCCTGGCCTCCGGGGGTACTGCCCCACCAAGGGGCAGGCTGCGGGGACAGGGTCCAGACATGCCCGGGCGCCTCCCCTGGCTCAACCCCGCTGGTGCCTTTTCCCTGGGCCTAGGCCTCGGTTGAGGCCTCCTTGGAGAGGAGATTGCTGGCAGGTGCTGTCTCCACACTGCAAGGTGCTGGAGCTCAGAGGGCCTCGTCAGAGGGAAGGGACAAGCAAGGGGCTGGATGCCCAAGACCTCTTTGGCCCAGCAGCCTCAGGGCAGCAGGGAGAGCAAGAGGCCCAACTTGCCCCTAGGTCGGCTCTGCCCCTTCCCACACAGGCGGCCAGCCCAGCAGCTGCCTGACAGACTCTGGCTCCCCCGAGCTCTCTGCCGGTGCAGGGGGCAGATCAGACGTGTGCATGTGGTTCTGCCTTGGCCTGGGAGTGTGGACACCCTGCCTTGCCCCCAGGCTCAGGGGCAAGGGCCCGGAGAGAGCACCACCCCGAAGCGCTTTTCTCCCGGGCTTGGGAGCATTGTGCACGCCTGCTGGGAACAGTGGGCGGGAGCGCTTGTTAACCGGCCTTTGGAGGCAGCCGGGCAGGTCTTCCAGCGGGAGAGTGCCGGTTGTGCTCAGACGCCCCACAGGCCAGGGGCAGGACCCAGCAGTGTCCCTGCCCCTGGCAGCCTTGCCCAGACCTTCCTGGCCTCCGGGGGTACTGCCCCACCAAGGGGCAGGCTGCGGGGACTGGGTCCAGACATGCCCTTGCGCCTCCACTGGCTCATCCCCGCTGGTGCCTTTCCCCTGGGCCTAGGCCTCGGTTGAGGCCTCCTTGGAGAGGAGGTTGCTGGCAGGGGCTGTCTCCACACTGCAAGGTGCTGGAGCTCAGAGGGCCTCGTCAGAGGGAAGGGACCAGCAAGGGGCTGGATGCCCAAGACCTCTTTGGCCCAGCAGCCTTAGGGCAGCAGGGAGAGGAAGAGGCCCAACTTGCCCCTAGGTCGGCTCTGCCCCTTCCCACACAGGCGGCCAGCCCAGCAGCTGCCTGACAGACTCTGGCTCCCCCGAGCTCTCTGCCGGTGCAGGGGTCAGGAACAGACGTGTGCATGTGGTTCTGCCTTGGTCTGGGAGTGTGGAACCACTGCCTGGCCCCCAGGCTCAGGGGCAAGGGCCCGGAGAGAGCAACACACCGAAGCGCTTTTCTCCCGGGCTTGGGAGAATTGTGCGTGCCTGGCGAGAACAGCGGGCGGGAGTGTTTGCAAACAGGACTTTGGATGCAGCTGGGGAGGTCTTCCAGTGGGAGAGGGCCGGTTGGGCTCAGAGGCCTCACAGGCCAGGGGCAGGACCCAGCAGGGCCCCTGCCCCTGGCCAGCCTTGCCCAGACCTTCCTGGCCTCCGGGGGTACTGCCCCACCAAGGGGCAGGCTGCGGGGACTGGGTCCAGACATGTCCGTGCGCCTCCCCAGGATCATCCCCGCTGGTGCTTTTCCCCTGGGCGTAGGCCTCGGTTGAGGCCTCTTTGGAGAGGAGGTTGCTGGCAGGGGCTATCTCCACACTGCAAGGTGCTGGAGCTCAGAGGGCCTCGTCAGAGGGAAGGGACCAGCAAGGGGCTGGATGCCCAAGACCTCTTTGACCCAGCAGCCTCAGGGCAGCAGGGAGAGCAAGAGGCCCAACTTGCCCCTAGGTCGGCTCTGCCCCGTCCCACACAGGCAGCCAGCCCAGCAGCAGCCTGGCAGTCTCTGGCTCCCCCGAGCTTTCTGCCGGTGTAGGGGGCAGGAACAGGCGTGTGCATGTCGTTCTTCTTTGGCCTGGGAGTGTGTTCCAACTGCCTGGACCCCAGGCTCAGGGGCAAGGGCCCGGAGAGAGCAACACACCGAAGCGCTTTTCTCCCGGGCTTGGGAGAATTGTGCGTGCCTGGCGAGAACAGCGGGCGGGAGTGTTGGCAAACCGGCCTTTGGAGGCATCCGGGGAGGTCTTCCAGTGGGAGAGGGCCGGTTGTGCTCAGAGGCCCCACAGGCCAGGGGCAGGACCCAGCAGGGCCCCTGCCCCTGGCCAGCCTTGCCCAGACCTTCCTGGCCTCCGGGGGTACTGCCCCACCAAGGGGCAGGCTGCGGGCCTGGGTCCAGTCATGCCCGGGCGCCTCCCCAGGCTCATCCCCGCTGGTGCCTTTCCCCTGGGCCTAGGCCTCGGTTGAGGCCTCCTTGGAGAGGAGGTTGCTGGCAGGGGCTGTCTCCACACTGCAAGGTGCTGGAGCTCAGAGGGCCTCGTCAGAGGGAAGGGACCAGCAAGGGGCTGGATGCCCAAGACCTCTTTGGCCCAGCAGCCTCAGGGCAGCAGGGAGAGCAAGAGGCCCAACTTGCCCCTAGGTCGGCTCTGCCCCTTCCCACACAGGCGGCCAGCCCAGCAGCTGCCTGACAGACTCTGGCTCCCCCGAGCTCTCTGCCGGTGCAGGGCGCAGATCAGACGTGTGCATGTGGTTCTGCCTTGGCCTGGGAGTGTGGACACCCTGCCTTGCCCCCAGGCTCAGGGGCAAGGGCCCAGAGAGAGCACCACCCTGAAGCGCTTTTCTCCCGGGCTTGGGAGCATTGTCCACGCCTGCTGGGAACAGTGGGCGGGAGCGCTTGCAAACCGGCCTTTGGAGGCAGCCGGGGAGGTCTTCCAGTGGGAGAGGGCCGGTTGGGCTCAGAGGCCCCACAGGCCAGGGGCAGGACCCAGCAGGGCCCCTGCCCCTGGCCAGCCTTGCCCAGACCTTCCTGGCCTCCGGGGGTACTGCCCCACCAAGGGGCAGGCTGCGGTGACTGGGTCCAGACATGTCCGTGCGCCTCCCCAGGATCATCCCCGCTGGTGCCTTTCCCCTGGGCGTAGGCCTCGGTTGAGGCCTCTTTGGAGAGGAGGTTGCTGGCAGGGGCTGTCTCCACACTGCAAGGTGCTGGAGCTCAGAGGGCCTCGTCAGAGGGAAGGGACCAGGAAAGGGCTGGATGCCCAAGACCTCTTTGACCCAGCAGCCTCAGGGCAGCAGGGAGAGCAAGAGGCCCAACTTGCCCCTAGGTCGGCTCTGCCTCGTCCCAGACAGGCAGCCAGCCCAGCAGCAGCCTGGCAGTCTCTGGCTCCCCCGATCTCTCTGCCGGTGTAGGGGGCAGGAACAGACGTGTGCATGTCGTTCTGCCTTGGCCTGGGAGTGTGTTCCCCCTGCCTGTCCCCCAGGCTCAGGGGCAAGGGTCCGGAGAGAGCACCACCCCGAAGCGCTTTTCTCTCGGGCTTGGTAGCATTGTGCGTGCCTGGCGGGAACAGCGGGCGGGAGTGCTTGCAAACCGGCCTTTGGAGGCAGCCAGGGAGGTCTTCCAGCGGGAGAGTGCCGGTTGTGCTCAGACGCCCCACAGGCCAGGGGCAGGACCCAGCCGTGTCCCTGCCCCTGGCAGCCTTGCCCAGACCCACCTGGACTCCGGGGTTACTATCCCACCAATGGGCAGGCTGCGGGGACTGGGTCCAGACATGCCCGGGCGCCTCCCCAGGCTCATCCCCGCTGGTGCCTTTCCCCTGGTCCTAGGCCTCGGTTGAGGCCTCCTTGGAGAGGAGGTTGCTGGCAGGGGCTGTCTCCACACTGCAAGGTGCTGGAGCTCAGAGGGCCTCGTCAGCGGGAAGGGACCAGAAAGGGGCTGGATGCCCAAGACCTCTTTGGCCCAGCAGCCTCAGGGCAGCAGGGAGAGGAAGAGGCCCAACTTGCCCCTAGGTCGGCTCTGCCCCTTCCCACACAGGCAGCCAACCCAGCAGCTGCCTGACAGACTGTGGCTCCCCCGAGCGCTCTGCCGGTGCAGGGGTCAGGAACAGACGTGTGCATGTGGTTCTGCCTTGGTCTGGGAGTGTGGACACACTGCCTGGACCCCAGGCTCAGGGGCAAGGGCCCGGAGAGAGCACCACCCCGAAGCGCTTTTCTCCCGGGCTTGGGAGCATTGTGCGTGCCTGGCGTGAACAGCGGGCGGGAGTGTTGGCAAACCGGCCTTTCGAGGCAGCCGGGGAGGTCTTCCAGTGGGAGAGGGCCGGTTGTGCTCAGAGGCCCCACAGGCCAGGGGCAGGACCCAGCAGGGCCCCTGCCCCTGGCCAGCCTTGCCCAGACCTTCCTGGCCTCCGGGGGTACTGCCCCACCAAGGGGCAGGCTGCGGGGACTGGGTCCAGACATGCCCGTGCGCCTCCACTGGCTCATCCCCGCTGGTGCCTTTCCCCTGGGCCTAGGCCTCGGTTGAGGCCTCCTTGGAGAGGAGGTTGCTGGCAGGGGCTGTCTCCACACTGCAAGGTGCTGGAGCTCAGAGGGCCTCGTCAGAGGGAAGGGACCAGCAAGGGGCTGGATGCCCAAGACCTCTTTGGCCCAGCAGCCTCAGGGCAGCAGGGAGAGCAAGAGGCCCAACTTGCCCCTAGTTCGGCTCTGCCCCTTCCCACACAGGCGGCCAGCCCAGCAGCTGCCTGACAGACTCTGGCTCCCCCCAGCTCTCTGCCGGTGCAGGGGGCAGGAACAGACGTGTGCATGTGGTTCTGCCTTGGCCTGGGACTGTGGATCCCCTGCCTGGCCCCCAGGTTCACGGGCAGGGGCCCGGAGAGACCACCACCCCGATGCGCTTTTCTCCTGGGCTTGGGAGCATTGTGCGTGCCTGGCGGGAACAGCGGGCAGGAGTGTTGGCAAACTGGCCTTTGGAGGCAGCCGGTGAGGTCTTCCTGTGGGAGAGGGCCGGTTGTGCTCAGAGGCCCTACAGGCCAGGGACAGGACCCAGCAGGGCCCCTGCCCCTGGCCAGCCTTGCCCAGACCTTCCTGGCCTCCGGGGGTACTGCCCCACCAAGGGGCAGGCTGCGGGCCTGGGTCCAGTCATGCCCGGACGCCTCCCCAGGCTCATCCCCGCTGGTGCCTTTCCCCTGGGCCTAGGCCTCGGTTGAGGCCTCCTTGGAGAGGAGGTTTCTGGCAGGGGCTGTCTCCACACTGCAAGGTGCTGGAGCTCAGAGGGCCTCGTCAGATGGAAGGGACCAGCAAGGGGCTGGATGCCCAAGACCTCTTTGGCCCAGCAGCCTCAGGGCAGCAGGGAGAGCAAGAGGCCCAACTTGCCCCTAGGTCGGCTCTGCCCCTTCCCACACAGGCGGCCAGCCCAGCAGCTGCCTGACAGACTCTGGCTCCCCCGAGCTCTCTGCCGGTGCAGGGGGCAGATCAGACGTGTGCATGTGGTTCTGCCTTGGCCTGGGAGTGTGTTCCCCCTGCATTGCCCCCAGGCTCAGGGGCAAGGGACCGGTGAGAGCACCACCCCGAAGCGCTTTTCTCCCGGGCTTGGGAGCATTGTGCGCGGGTGGCGGGAACAGCAGGCAGGAGTGCTTGAAAACCGGCCTTTGCAGGCAGCCGGGGAGGTCTTCCAGGGCCCGGTGTGAGCACCACCCCAAAAAGCTTTTCTCCCGGGCTTGGGAGCATTGTGCGCGGCTGGTGGGAACAGCGGGCATGAGTGCTTGCAAACTGGCCATTGGAGGCAGCCGGGGAGGTCTTCCAAGGGCCTGTAGAGAGCACCATCCCAAAATGCTTTTCTCCCGGGCTTGGGCGCATTGTGCGTGGCTGGCGGGAACAGCAGGAAGGAGTCCTTGCAAACCGGCCTTTGGAGACAGCCGGGGAGGTCTTCCAAGGGCCTGTAGAGAGCACCACCCCGAAGCGCGTTTCTCCCGGGCTTGGGAGCATTGTGCGCAGGTGGCGGGAACAGCAGGCAGGAGTGCTTGAAAATCGGCCTTTGGAGGCAGCCGGGGAGGTCTTCCAGGGCCCGGTGTGAGCACCAACCCAAAAACCTTTTCTCCCGGGCTTGGGAGCATTGTGCGCGGCTGGCGGGAACAGCGGGCATGAGTCCTTGCAAACCGGCCTTGGAGGCAGCCGGGGAGGTCTTGAAAGTGCCCGGAGAGAGCACCACCCCGAAGCGCTTTTCTCCCGGGCTTGGGAACATTGTGCGCGGCTGGCGGGAACAGCAGGCAGGACTGCTTGCAAACTGGCCTTTGGAGGTAGCCGGGGAGGTCTTCCAAGGGCCCGGAGTGAGCACCACCCCAAAATGCTTTTCTCCCGGGCTTGGGAGCATTGTGCGCGGCTGGTGGGAACAACGGGCATGAGTGCTTGCAAACCGGCCTTTGGAGGCAGACGGGGACGTCTTCCAAGGGCCCGGAGAGAGCACCACCCCAAAAAGCTTTTCTCCCGGGCTTGGGAGCATTGTGCGCGGCTGGCGGGAACAGCAGGCAGGACTGCTTGCAAACTGGCCTTTGGAGGCAGCCGGGGAGGTCTTCCAAGGGCCCGGAGAGAGCACCACCCCAAAAAGCTTTTCTCCCGGGCTTGGGAGCATTGTGCGCGGCTGGCGGGAACAGCAGGCAGGACTGCTTGCAAACTGGCCTTTGGAGGCAGCCGGGGAGGTCTTCCAGGGCCCGGTGTGAGCACCACCCCAAAATGCTTTTCTCCCGGGCTTGGGAGCATTGTGCGCGGATGGCGGGAACAGCAGGAAGGAGTCCTTGCAAACCGGCCTTTGGAGGCAGCCGGAGAGGTCTTACAAGGGCCTGTAGAGAGCACCACCCCGAAGCGCTTTTCTCCCGGGCTTGGGAGCATTGTGCGCGGGTGGCGGGAACTGCAGGCAGGAGTGCTTGAAAACCGTCCTTTGGAGGCAGCCGGGGAGGTCTTCCAGGGCCCGGTGTGAGCACCACCCCAAAATGCTTTTCTCCCGGGCTTGGGAGCATTGTGCGTGGATGGCGGGAACAGCGAGTGGGAGTGCTTGCAAACCGGCCTTTGGGGGCACCCCGGGAGGTCTTCCATGGGCACGGAGAGAACACCACCCCGAAGCGCTTTTCTCCGGGGTTTTGGAGGATTGTGCGTGGCTGGCGGGAACAGCGAGTGGGAGTGCTTGCAAACCGGCCTTTGGGGGCAGCCGGGGAGGTCCTCCATGGTCCCTGAGAGAACACCACCCCGAAGCGCTTTTCTCACGGTCTTGGGAGCATTGTGCGCGGCTGGCGGGAACAGCGGGCATGAGTGCTTGCAAACTGTCCTTTGGAGGCAGCCGGGGAGGTCTTCCAAGGGCCGGACTGATCACCACCCCAAAATGCTTTTCTCTCGGGCTTGGGAGCATTGTGCGCGGCTGTCGGGAACAACGGACATGAATGCTTGCAAACTGGCCTTTGGAGGCAGCCCGGGAGGTCTTCCAAGGGCCCGGAGAGAGCACCACCCCAAAATGCTTTTCTCCCGGGCTTGGGAGCATTGTGCGTGGCTGGCGGGAACAGCAGGAAGGAGTCCTTGCAAACCGGCCTTTGGAGGCAGCCGGGGAGGTCTTGAAAGTGCCCGGAGAGAGCACCACCCCGAAGCGCTTTTCTCCCGGGCTTGGGAACATTGTGCGCGGCTGGCGGGAACAGCAGGCAGGACTGCTTGCAAACTGGCCTTTGGAGGCAGCCGGGGAGGTCTTCCAAGGGCCCGGAGTGAGCACCACCCCAAAATGCTTTTCTCCCGGGCTTGGGAGCATTGTGCGCGGCTGGTGGGAACAACGGGCATGAGTGCTTGCAAACCGGCCTTTGGAGGCAGCCGGGGACGTCTTCCAAGGGCCCGGAGAGAGCACCACCCCAAAGCGCTTTTCTCCCGGGCTTGGGAGCATTGTGCGCGGCTGGTGGGAACAACGGGCATGAGTGCTTGCAAACCGGCCTTTGGAGGCAGCCGGGGACGTCTTCCAAGGGCCCGGAGAGAGCACCACCCCAAAATGCTTTTCTCCCGGGCTTGGGAGCATTGTGCGCGGCTGGTGGGAACAACGGGCATGAGTGCTTGCAAACCGGCCTTTGGAGGCAGCCGGGGACGACTTCCAAGGGCCCGGAGAGATCACCACCCCGAAGCACTTTTCTCCCGGGCTTGGGAGCATTGTGCGTGGCTGGCGGGAACAGCAGGAAGGAGTCCTTGCAAACCGGCCTTTGGAGGCAGCGGGGGAGGTCTTCCAAGGGCCTGTAGAGAGCACCACCCCGAAGCGCTTTTCTCCCGGGCTTGGGAGTATTGTGCGCAGGTGGCAGGAACAGCAGGCAGGAGTGCTTGAAAACCGGCCTTTGCAGGCAGCCGGGGAGGTCTTCCAGGGCCCGGTGTGAGCACCACCCCAAAAAGCTTTTCTCCCGGGCTTGGGAGCATTGTGCGCGGCTGGTGGGAACAGCGGGCATGAGTGCTTGCAAACTGGCCACTGGAGGCAACCGGGGAGGTCTTCCAAGGGCCTGTAGAGAGCACCACCCCAAAATGCTTCTCTCCCGGGCTTGGGAGCATTGTGCGTGGCTGGCGGGAACAGCAGGAAGGAGTCCTTGCAAACCGGCCTTTGGAGGCAGCCGGGGAGGTCTTCCAAGGGCCTGTAGAGAGCACCACCCCGAAGCGCTTTTCTCCCGGGCTTGGGATCATTGTGCGCAGGTGGCGGGAACAGCAGGCAGGAGTGCTTGAAAACCGTCCTTTGGAGGCAGCCGGGGAGGTCTTCCAGGGCCCGGTGTGAGCACCACCCCAAAAAGCTTTTCTCCCGGGCTTGGGAGCATTGTGCGCGGCTGACGGGAACAGCAGGCAGGAGTGCTTGAAAACCGGCCTTTGCAGGCAGCTGGGGAGGTCTTCCAGGGCCCGGTGTGAGCACCACCCCAAAAAGCTTTTCTCCCGGGCTTGGGAGCATTGTGCGCGGCTGGTGGGAACAGCGGACATGAGTGCTTGCAAACTGGCCATTGGAGGCAGCCGGGGAGGTCTTCCAAGGGCCCGGAGTGAGCACCACCCCAAAATGCTTTTCTCCCGGGCTTGGGAGCATTGTGCGTGGCTGGCGGGAACAGCAGGAAGGAGTCCTTGCAAACCGGCCTTTGGAGGCAGCCGGGGAGGTCTTCCAAGGGCCTGTAGAGAGCACCACCCCGAAGCGCTTTTCTCCCGCGCTTGGGAGCATTCTGCGCGGGTGGCGGGAACAGCAGGCAGGAGTGCTTGAAAACCGTCCTTTGGAGGCAGCCGGGGAGGTCTTCCAGGGCCCGGTGTGAGCACCACCCCAAAATGCTTTTCTCCCGGGCTTGGGAGCATTGTGCGCGGATGGCGGGAACAGCAGGAAGGAGTCCTTGCAAACCGGCCTTTGGAGGCAGCCGGGGAGGTCTTCCAAGGGCCTGTAGAGAGCACCACCCCGAAGCGCTTTTCTCCCGGGCTTGGGAGCATTGTGCGCGGGTGGCGGGAACAGCAGGCAGGAGTGCTTGAAAACCGTCCTTTGGAGGCAGCCGGGGAGGTCTTCCAGGGCCCGGTGTGAGCACCACCCCAAAATGCTTTTCTCCCGGGCTTGGGAGCATTGTGCGCGGATGGCGGGAACAGCGAGTGGGAGTGCTTGCAAACCGGCCTTTGGGGGCACCCCGGGAGGTCTTCCATGGGCACGGAGAGAACACCACCCCGAAGCGCTTTTCTCCGGGGTTTTGGAGGATTGTGCGTGGCTGGCGGGAACAGCGAGTGGGAGTGCTTGCAAACCGGCCTTTGGGGGCAGCCAGGGAGGTCCTCCATTGGCACGGAGAGAACACCACCCCGAAGCGCTTTTCTCCCGGGCTTGGGAGCATTGTGCGAGGCTGGCGGGAACAGAGGACATGAGTGCTTGCAAACCGGCCTTTAGAGGCAGCCGGGGAGTCTTCCAAGGGCCCGGAGAGAGACCACCTCAAAATGCTTTTCTCCCGGGCTTGGGAGCATTGTGTGCGGCTGGCGGGTCAGCGGGAGGGAGTTCTTGAAAACCAGCCTTTGGAGGCAGCCGGGGAGGTCTTCCAAGGGCCGGGAGAGAGCACCACCCCGAAGCGCTTTTCTCCCGGGCTTGGGAGCATTGTGCGCGGCTGGCGGGAACAGCGGGATTGAGTGCTTGCAAACCGGCCTTTGGAGGCAGCCGGGGAGGTCTTCCAAGGGCCGGGAGAGAGCACCACCCCGAAGCGCTTTTCTCCTAGGCTTGGGAGCATTGTGCGCGGCTGGCGGGAACAGCGGGCATGAGTGCTTGCAAACCGGCCTTTGGAGACAAACGGGGAGGTCTTCCAAGGGCCCGTAGAGAGCACCACCCTGAAGCGCTTTTCTCCCGTGATTGGGAGCATTGTGTGCGGCTGGCGGGACAGCGGGAGGGAGTACTTGAAATCCAGCCTTTGGAGGCAGCCGGGGAGGTCTTCCAAGGGCCGGGAGAGAGCACCACCCTGAAGGGCTTTTCTCCTGGGCTTGGAGCATTTGCACGGATGGCGGGAACAGTGAGTGGGAGTGCTTGCAAACCGGCATTTGGGGGCAGCCCGGGAGGTCTTTCTTGGGTCCAGAGAGAACACCACCCCGAAACGCTTTTCTCCCGGGCTTGGGAGCATTGTGCGCGGGTGGCGGGAACAGCAGGCAGAAGTGCTTGCAAACCGGCCTTGGAGGCAGCCGGGGAGGTCTTCCAAAGCCCGGAGTGAGCACCACCCCAAAATGCTTTTCTCCCGGGCTTGGGAGCATTGTGCGCAGCTGGCGTGAACAGCGGGATTGAGTGCTTGCAAACCAGCCTTTGGAGGCAGCCGGGGAGGTCTTCCAGCGGGAGAGTGCCAGTTGTTCTCAGAGGCCCCACAGGCCAGGGGCAGGACCCAGCAGTGTCCCTGCCTCTGGCAGCCTTGCCCAGACCTTCCTGGCCTCCGGGGGTACTACCCCACCAAGGGGCAGGCTGCGGGGCCTGGGTCCAGACATGCCCGGGCGCCTCCCCAGGCTCATCCCCGCTGGTGCCTTTCCCCTGGGCCTAGGCCTCGGTTGAGGCCTCCTTGGAGAGGAGGTTGCCGGCAGGGGCTGTCTGCACACTGCAAGGTGCTGGAGCTCAGAGGGCCTCGTCAGAGGGAAAGGACCAGCAAAGGGCTGGATGCCCAAGACCTCTTTGACCCAGCAGCCTCAGGGCAGCAGGGAGAGCAAGAGGCCCAACTTGCCCCTAGGTCGGCTCTACCCCGTCCCACACAGGCAGCCAGCCCAGCAGCAGCCGGGCAGTCTCTGGCTCCCCCGAACTCTCTGCCGGTGCAGGGGGCAGATCAGACGTGTGCATGTGGTTCTGCCTTGTCCTGGGAGTGTGGACACCCTGCCTTGCCCCAGGCTCAGGGGCAAGGGCCCGGAGAGAGCACCACCCTGAAGCGCTTTTCTCCCGGGCTTGGGAGCATTGTGCACGCCTGCTGGGAACAGTGGGCGGGAGCGCTTGCAAACCGGCCTTTGGAGGCAGCCGGGGAGGTCTTCCAGTGGGAGAGGGCCGGTTGTGCTCAGAGGCCTCACAGGCCAGGGGCAGGACCCAGCAGGTCCCCTGCCCCTGGCCAGCCTTGCCCAGACCTTCCTGGCCTCCGGGGGTACTGCCCCACCAAGGGGCAGGCTGCGGGGACTGGGTCCAGACATGCCTGGGCGCCTCCCCAGGCTCATCCCCGCTGGTGCCTTTCCCCTGGGCATAGGCCTCGGTTGATGCCTCCTTGGAGAGGAGGTTGCTGGCAGGGGCTGTCTCCACACTGCAAGGTGCTGGAGCTCAGAGGGCCTCGTCAGCGGGAAGGGACCAGCAAGGGGCTGGATGCCCAAGACCTCTTTGGCCCAGCAGCCTCAGGGCAGCAGGGAGAGCAAGAGGCCCAACTTGCCCCTAGGTCGGCTCTGCCCCTTCCCACACAGGCAGCCAGCCCAGCAGCTGCCTGATAGACTCTGGCTCCCCCGAGCTCTCTGCCGGTGCAGGGGTCAGGAACAGACGTGTGCATGTGGTTCTGCCTTGGTCTGGGAGTGTGGACCCACTGCCTGGACCCCAGGCTCAGGGGCAAGGGCCCGGAGAGAGCAACACCCCGAAGCGCTTTTCTCCTGGCCTTGCGAGCGTTGTGCGTGCCTGGCGGGAACAGCGGGCGGGAGTGTTGGCAAACCCGCCTTTGAAGGCAGCCGGGGAGGTCTTCCAGTGGGAGAGGGCCGGTTGTGCTCAGAGGCCCCACAGGCCAGGGGCAGGACCCAGCAGGGACCCTGCCCCTGGCCAGCCTTGCCCAGACCTTCCTGGCCTCCGGGGGTACTGCCCCACCAAGGGGCAGGCTGCGGGGACTGGGTCCTGATATGCCCGTGCGCCTCCACTGGCTCATCCCCGCTGGTGCCTTTCCCCTGGGCCTAGGCTTCGGTTGAGGCCTCCTTGGAGAGGAGGTTGCTGGCAGGGTCTGTCTCCACACTGCAAGGTGCTGGAGCTCAGAGGGCCTCGTCAGAGGGAAGGGACCAGCAAGGGGCTGGATGCCCAAGACCTCTTTGGCACAGCAGCCTCAGGGCAGCAGGGAGAGCAAGAGGCCCAACTTGCCCCTAGGTCGGCTCTGCCCCTTCCCACACAGGCGGCCAGCCCAGCAGCTGCCTGACAGACTCTGGCTCCCCCCAGCTCTCTGCCGGTGGAGGGGGCAGAAACAGACGTGTGCATGTTGTTGTGCATTGGCCTGGGACTGTGGATCCCCTGCCTGGCCCCCAGGCTCAGGGGCAAGGGCCAGGAGAGACCACCACACCGAAGCGCTTTTCTCCCGGGCTTGGGAGCATTGTGCGCGCCTGGCGGGAACAGTGGGCGGGAGTGCTTGCAAACCGGCCTTTGGAGGCAGCCGGGGAGGTCTTCCAGTGGGAGAGGGCCGGTTGTGCTCAGAGGCCCCACAGGCCAGGGGCAGGACCCAGCAGGGCCCCTGCCCCTGGCCAGCCTTGCCCAGACCTTCCTGGCCTCCGGGGGTACTGCCCCACCAAGGGGCAGGCTGCGGGATCTGGGTCCAGACATGCTCGGGCGCCTCCCCTGGCTCATCCCCTCTGATGCCTTTCCCCTGGGCCTAGGCCTCGGTTGAGGCCTCCTTGGAGAGGAGGTTGCTGGCAGGGGCTGTCTCCACACTGCAAGGTGCTGGAGCTCAGAGGGCCTCGTCAGAGTGAAGGGACCAGCGAGGGGCTGGATGCCCAAGACGTCTTTGGCCCAGCAGCCTCAGGGCAGCAGGGAGAGCAAGAGGCCCAACTTGCCCCTAGGTCGGCTCTGCCCCTTCCCACAGAGGCGGCCAACCCAGCACCTGCCTGACAGACTCTGGCTCCCCCAAGCTCTCTGCCGGTGCAGGGGACAGGAACAGACGTGGGCATGTGGTTCTGCCTTGGCCTGGGAGTGTGTTCCCCCTGCCTTGCCCCCAGGCTCAGGGGCAAGGGCCCGGAGAGAGCACCACTCCGAAGTCCTTTTCTCCCGGGCTTGGGAGCATTGTGCGAGCCTGACGTGAACAGCGGGCGGGAGTGTTTGCAAACAGGACTTTGGAGGCAGCCGGGGAGGTCTTCCAGTGGGAGAGGGCCGGTTGTGCTCAGAGGCCCCACAGGCCAGGGTTAGGACCCAGCAGGGCCCCTGCCCCTGGCCAGACTTGCCCAGACCTTCCTGGCCTCCGGGGGTACTGCCCCACCAAGGGGCAGGCTGCGGAGACTGGGTCCAGACATGTCCGTGCGCCTCCCCACGATCATCCCCGCTGGTGCCTTTCCCCTGTGTGTAGTCCTCGGTTGAGGCCTCTTTGGAGAGGAGGTTGCTGGCAGGGGCTGTCTCCACACTGCAAGGTGCTGGAGCTCAGAGGGCCTCGTCAGAGGGAAGGCACCAGCAAAGGGCTGGATGCCCAAGACCTCTTTGACCCAGCAGCCTCAGGGCAGCAGGGAGAGCAAGAGGCCCAACTTGCCCCTAGGTCGGCTCTGCCCCGTCCCACACAGGCAGCCAGCCCAGCCGCAGCCTGGCAGTCTCTGGCTCCCCCGAGCTCTCTGCCGGTGTAGGGGGCAGGAACAGACGTGTGCATGTCGTTCTTCATTGGCCTGGGAGTGTGTTCCCCCTGCCTGGCCCCAGGCTCAGGGGCAAGGGCCCGGAGAGAGCACCACCCCGAAGCGCTTTTCTCCCGGGCTTCGGAGCATTGTGCGTGCCTGGGGGAACAGCGGGTGGGAGTGCTTGCAAACCGTCTTTTGGAGGCAGACGGGGAGGTCTTCCAGCGGGAGAGTGCCGGTTGTGCTCAGACGCCCAACAGGCCAGGGGCAGGACCCAGCAGTGTCCCTGCCCCTGGCAGCCTTGCCGAGACCTTCCTGGCTTCCGGGGGTACTGCCCCACCAAGGGGCAGGCTGCGGGGACTGGGTCCAGACATCGCCGGGCGCCTCCCCAGGCTCATCCCCGCTGGTGCCTTTCCCCTGGGCATAGGCCTCGGTTGAGGCCTCCTTGGAGAGGAGGTTGCTGGCAGGGGCTGTCTCCACACTGCAAGGTGCTGGAGCTCAGAGGGCCTCATCAGAGGGAAGGGACCAGCAAGGGGCTGGATGCCCAAGACCTCTTTGGCCCAGCAGCCTCAGGGCAGCAGGGAGAGGAAGAGGCCCAACTTGCCCCTAGGTCGGCTCTGCCCCTTCCCACACAGGCGGCCAGCCCAGCAGCTGCCTGACAGACTCTGGCTCCCCCGAGCTCTCTGCCGGTGCAGGGGTCAGGAACAGACGTGTGCATGTGGTTCTGCCTTGGTCTGGGAGTGTGGACCAACTGCCTGGCCCCCAGGTTCAGGGGCAAGGGCCCGGAGAGAGCACCACCCCGAAGCGCTTTTCTCCCGGGCTTGGGAGAATTGTGCACGCTTGGTGGGAACAGTGGGCGGGAGTGCTTGCAAACCGGCCTTTGGAGGCAGCCGGGGAGGTCTTCCAGTGGGAGAGGGCCGGTTGTGCTCAGAGGCCCCACAGGCCAGGGGCAGGACCCAGCAGGGACCCTGCCCCTGGCCAGCCTTGCCCAGACCTTCCTGCCTCCGGGGTTACAGCCCCACCAAGGGGTAGGCTGCGGGGAATGGGCCCAGACATGCCCGGGCGCCTCCCCAGGCTCATCCCCGCTGGTGCCTTTCCCCTGGGCCTAGGCCTCGGTTGAGGCCTCCTTGGAGAGGAGGTTGCTGGCAGGGGCTGTCTCCACACTGCAAGGTGCTGGAGCTCAGAGGGCCTCGTCAGAGGGAAGGGACCAGCAACGGGATGGATGCCCAAGACCTCTTTGGCCCAGCAGCCTCAGGGCAGCAGGGAGAGCAAGAGGCCCAACTTGCCCCTAGGTCGGCTCTGCCCCTTCCCACACAGGCGGCCAGCCCAGCAGCTGCCTGACAGACTCTGGCTCCCCCGAGCTCTCTGCCGGTGCAGGGGGCAGGAACAGACGTGGGCATGTGGTTCTGACTTGGCCTGGGAGTGTGGACACCGTGCCTTGACCCCAGGCTCAGGGGCAAGGGCCCGGAGAGAGCACCACCCTGAAGCGCTTTTCTCCCGGGCTTGGGAGCATTGTGCACGCCTGCTGGGAACAGTGGGCGGGAGCGCTTGCAAACCGGCCTTTGGAGGCAGCCGGGGAGGTCTTCCAGTGGGAGAGGGCCGGTTGTGCTCAGAGGCCCCACAGGCCAGGGGCAGGACGCAGCAGGGCCCCTGCCCCTGGCCAGCCTTGCCCAGACCTTCCTGGCCTCCGGGGGTACTGCCCCACCAAGGGGCAGGCTGCGGGGACTGGGTCCAGACATGCTCGGGTGCCTCCCCTGGCTCATCCCCGCTGGTGCCTTTCCCCTGGGCCTAGGCCTCGGTTGAGGCCTCCTTGGAGAGGAGGTTGCTGGCAGGGGCTGTCTCCACACTGCAAGGTGCTGGAGCTCAGAGGGCCTCGTCAGAGGGAAGGGACCAGCAAGGGGCTGGATGCCCAAGACCTCTTTGGCCCAGCAGCCTCAGGGCAGCAGGGAGAGCAAGAGGCCCAACTTGCCCCTAGGTCGGCTCTGCCCCTTCCCACACAGGCAGCCAACCCAGCAGCTGCCTGCCAGACTCTGGCTCCCCCAAGCTCTCTGCCGGTGCAGGGGACAGGAACAGACGTGGGCATGTGGTTCTGCCTTGGCCAGGGAGTGTGTTCCCCGTGCCTTGCCCCCAGGCTCAGGGGCAAGGGCTCGGAGAGAGAACCACCCCAATGCGCTTTTCTCCCGGGCTTGGGAGCATTGTGCGAGCCTGGCGTGAACAGCGGGCGGGAGTGTTTGCAAACAGGACTTTGGAGGCAGCCGGGGACGTCTTCCAAGGGCCCGGAGAGAGCACCACCCCAAAATGCTTTTCTCCCGGGCTTGGGAGCATTGTGCGCGGCTGGTGGGAACAACGGGCATGAGTGCTTGCAAACCGGCCTTTGGAGGCAGCCGGGGACGACTTCCAAGGGCCCGGAGAGATCACCACCCCGAAGCACTTTTCTCCCGGGCTTGGGAGCATTGTGCGTGGCTGGCGGGAACAGCAGGAAGGAGTCCTTGCAAACCGGCCTTTGGAGGCAGCGGGGGAGGTCTTCCAAGGGCCTGTAGAGAGCACCACCCCGAAGCGCTTTTCTCCCGGGCTTGGGAGTATTGTGCGCAGGTGGCAGGAACAGCAGGGAGGAGTGCTTGAAAACCGGCCTTTGCAGGCAGCCGGGGAGGTCTTCCAGGGCCCGGTGTGAGCACCACCCCAAAAAGCTTTTCTCCCGGGCTTGGGAGCATTGTGCGCGGCTGGTGGGAACAGCGGGCATGAGTGCTTGCAAACTGGCCACTGGAGGCAGCCGGGGAGGTCTTCCAAGGGCCTGTAGAGAGCACCACCCCAAAATGCTTCTCTCCCGGGCTTGGGAGCATTGTGCGTGGCTGGCGGGAACAGCAGGAAGGAGTCCTTGCAAACCGGCCTTTGGAGGCAGCCGGGGAGGTCTTCCAAGGGCCTGTAGAGAGCACCACCCCGAAGCGCTTTTCTCCCGGGCTTGGGATCATTGTGCGCAGGCGGCGGGAACAGCAGGCAGGAGTGCTTGAAAACCGTCCTTTGGAGGCAGCCGGGGAGGTCTTCCAGGGCCCGGTGTGAGCACCACCCCAAAAAGCTTTTCTCCCGGGCTTGGGAGCATTGTGCGCGGCTGGTGGGAACAACGGGCATGAGTGCTTGCAAACCGGCCTTTGGAGGCAGCCGGGGACGACTTCCAAGGGCCCGGAGAGATCACCACCCCGAAGCACTTTTCTCCCGGGCTTGGGAGCATTGTGCGTGGCTGGCGGGAACAGCAGGAAGGAGTCCTTGCAAACCGGCCTTTGGAGGCAGCGGGGGAGGTCTTCCAAGGGCCTGTAGAGAGCACCACCCCGAAGCGCTTTTCTCCCGGGCTTGGGAGTATTGTGCGCGGGTGGCAGGAACAGCAGGCAGGAGTGCTTGAAAACCGGCCTTTGCAGGCAGCCGGGGAGGTCCTCCAGGGCCCGGTGTGAGCACCACCCCAAAAAGCTTTTCTCCCGGGCTTGGGAGCATTGTGCGCGGCTGACGGGAACAGCAGGCAGGAGTGCTTGAAAACCGGCCTTTGCAGGCAGCTGGGGAGGTCTTCCAGGGCCCGGTGTGAGCACCACCCCAAAAAGCTTTTCTCCCGGGCTTGGGAGCATTGTGCGCGGCTGGTGGGAACAGCGGACACGAGTGCTTGCAAACTGGCCATTGGAGGCAGCCGGGGAGGTCTTCCAAGGGCCCGGAGTGAGCACCACCCCAAAATGCTTTTCTCCCGGGCTTGGGAGCATTGTGCGTGGCTGGCGGGAACAGCAGGAAGGAGTCCTTGCAAACCGGCCTTTGGAGGCAGCCGGGGAGGTCTTCCAAGGGCCTGTAGAGAGCAACACCCCGAAGCGCTTTTCTCCCGCGCTTGGGAGCATTCTGCGCGGGTGGCGGGAACAGCAGGCAGGAGTGCTTGAAAACCGTCCTTTGGAGGCAGCCGGGGAGGTCTTCCAGGGCCCGGTGTGAGCACCACCCCAAAATGCTTTTCTCCCGGGCTTGGGAGCATTGTGCGCGGATGGCGGGAACAGCAGGAAGGAGTCCTTGCAAACCGGCCTTTGGAGGCAGCCGGGGAGGTCTTCCAAGGGCCTGTAGAGAGCACCACCCCGAAGCGCTTTTCTCCCGGGCTTGGGAGCATTGTGCGCGGGTGGCGGGAACAGCAGGCAGGAGTGCTTGAAAACCGTCCTTTGGAGGCAGCCGGGGAGGTCTTCCAGGGCCCGGTGTGAGCACCACCCCAAAATGCTTTTCTCCCGGGCTTGGGAGCATTGTGCGCGGATGGCGGGAACAGCGAGTGGGAGTGCTTGCAAACCGGCCTTTGGGGGCACCCCGGGAGGTCTTCCATGGGCACGGAGAGAACACCACCCCGAAGCGCTTTTCTCCGGGGTTTTGGAGGATTGTGCGTGGCTGGCGGGAACAGCGAGTGGGAGTGCTTGCAAACCGGCCTTTGGGGGCAGCCAGGGAGGTCCTCCATTGGCACGGAGAGAACACCACCCCGAAGCGCTTTTCTCCCGGGCTTGGGAGCATTGTGCGAGGCTGGCGGGAACAGCGGGCGGGAGTGCTTGCAAACCGGCCTTTGGAGGCAGCTTGGGAGGTCTTCCAAGGGCCCGGAGAGAGCACCATCCCGAAGCACTTTTCTCACGGAATTGGGAGCATTGTTCGCGGCTGTCGGGAACAGAGGACATGAGTGCTTGCAAACCGGCCTTTAGAGGCAGCCGGGGAGTCTTCCAAGGGCCCGGAGAGAGACCACCTCAAAATGCTTTTCTCCCGGGCTTGGGAGCATTGTGTGCGGCTGGCGGGAACAGCGGGATTGAGTGCTTGCAAACCGGCCTTTGGAGACAAACGGGGAGGTCTTCCAAGGGCCCGTAGAGAGCACCACCCCGAAGCGCTTTTCTCCCGTGATTGGGAGCATTGTGTGCGGCTGGCGGGACAGCGGGAGGGAGTACTTGAAATCCAGCCTTTGGAGGCAGCCGGGGAGGTCTTCCAAGGGCCGGGAGAGAGCACCACCCTGAAGGGCTTTTCTCCTGGGCTTGGAGCATTTGCACGGATGGCGGGAACAGCGAGTGGGAGTGCTTGCAAACCGGCATTTGGGGGCAGCCCGGGAGGTCTTTCTTGGGTCCAGAGAGAACACCACCCCGAAACGCTTTTCTCCCGGGCTTGGGAGCATTGTGCGCGGGTGGCGGGAACAGCAGGCAGAAGTGCTTGCAAACCGGCCTTGGAGGCAGCCGGGGAGGTCTTCCAAAGCCCGGAGTGAGCACCACCCCAAAATGCTTTTCTCCCGGGCTTGGGAGCATTGTGCGCAGCTGGCGTGAACAGCGGGATTGAGTGCTTGCAAACCAGCCTTTGGAGGCAGCCGGGGAGGTCTTCCAGCGGGAGAGTGCCAGTTGTTCTCAGAGGCCCCACAGGCCAGGGGCAGGACCCAGCAGTGTCCCTGCCTCTGGCAGCCTTGCCCAGACCTTCCTGGCCTCCGGGGGTACTACCCCACCAAGGGGCAGGCTGCGGGGCCTGGGTCCAGACATGCCCGGGCGCCTCCCCAGGCTCATCCCCGCTGGTGCCTTTCCCCTGGGCCTAGGCCTCGGTTGAGGCCTCCTTGGAGAGGAGGTTGCCGGCAGGGGCTGTCTGCACACTGCAAGGTGCTGGAGCTCAGAGGGCCTCGTCAGAGGGAAAGGACCAGCAAAGGGCTGGATGCCCAAGACCTCTTTGACCCAGCAGCCTCAGGGCAGCAGGGAGAGCAAGAGGCCCAACTTGCCCCTAGGTCGGCTCTACCCCGTCCCACACAGGCAGCCAGCCCAGCAGCAGCCTGGCAGTCTCTGGCTCCCCCGAACTCTCTGCCGGTGTAGGGGGCAGGAACAGACGTGTGCATGTCGTTCTGCCTTGGCCTGGGAGTGTGTTCCCCCTGCCTGTCCCCCAGGCTCAGGGGCAAAGGCCCGGAGAGAGCACCACCCCGAAGCGCTTTTCTCCCGGGCTTGGGAGCATTGTGCGTGCCTGGCGGGAACAGCGGGCGGGAGTGCTTGCAAACCGGCCTTTGGAGGCAGCCGGGGAGGTCTTCCAGCGGGAGAGTGCCGGTTGTGCTCAGACGCCCCACAGGCCAGGGGCAGGACCCAGCAGTGTCCCTGCCCCTGGCAGCCTTGCCCAGACCCTCCTGGCCTCTGGGGGTACTGCCCCACCAAGGGGCAGGCTGCGGGGACTGGGTCCAGACATGGCCGGGCACCTCCCCAGGCTCATCCCCGCTGGTGCCTTTCCCCTGGGCCTAGGCCTCAGTTGAGGCCTCCTTGGAGAGGAGGTTGCTGGCAGGGGCTGTCTCCACACTGCAAGGTGCTGGAGCTCAGAGGGCCTCGTCAGAGGGAAGGGACCAGCAAGGGGCTGGATGCCCAAGACCTCTTTGGCCCAGCAGCCTCAGTGCAGCAGGGAGAGCAAGAGGCCCAACTTGCCCCTAGGTCGGCTCTGCCCCTTCCCACACAGGCGGCCAGCCCAGCAGCTGCCTGACAGACTCTGGCTCCCCCGAGCTCTCTGCCGGTGCAGGGGGCAGATCAGACGTGTGCATGTGGTTCTGCCTTGTCCTGGGAGTGTTGACACCCTGCCTTGCCCCAGGCTCAGGGGCAAGGGCCCGGAGAGAGCACCACCCTGAAGCGCTTTTCTCCCGGGCTTGGGAGCATTGTGCACGCCTGCTGGGAACAGTGGGCGGGAGCGCTTGCAAACCGGCCTTTGGAGGCAGCCGGGGAGGTCTTCCAGTGGGAGAGGGCCGGTTGTGCTCAGAGGACCCACAGGCCAGGGGCAGGACGCAGCAGGGCCCATGCCCCTGGCCAGCCTTGCCCAGACCTTCCTGGCCTCCGGGGGTACTGCCCCACCAAGGGGCAGGCTGCGGGGCCTGGGTCCAGACATGCCCGGGCGCCTCCCCAGGCTCATCCCCGCTGGTGCCTTTCCCCTGGGCCTAGGCCTCGGTTGAGGCCTCCTTGGAGAGGAGGTTGCTGGCAGGGGCTGTCTCCACACTGCAAGGTGCTGGAGCTCAGAGGGCCTCGTCAGAGGGAAGGGACCAGTAAGGGGCTGGATGCCCAAGACGTCTTTGGCCCAGCAGCCTCAGGGCAGCAGGGAGAGCAAGAGGCCCAACTTGCCCCTAGGGCGGCTCTGCCCCTTCCCACACAGGCGGCCAACTCAGCAGCTGCCTGACAGATTCTGGCTCCCCCAAGCTCTCTGCCGGTGCAGGGGACAGGAACAGACGTGGGCATGTGGTTCTGCCTTGGCCTGGGAGTGTGTTCCCCCTGCCTTGCCCCCAGGGTCAGGGGCAAGGGCCCGGAGAGAGCACCACCCCGAAGCGCTTTTCTCCCGGGCTTGGGAGCATTGTGCGAGCCTGGCGTGAACAGCGGGCGGGAGTGTTTGCAAACAGGACTTTGGAGGCAGCCGTGGAGGTCTTCCAGTGGGAGAGGGCCGGTTGTGCTCAGAGGCCTCACAGGCCAGGGGCAGGACCCAGCAGGTCCCCTGCCCCTGGCCAGCCTTGCCCAGACCTTCCTGGCCTCCGGGGGTACTGCCCCACCAAGGGGCAGGCTGCGGGGACTGGGTCCAGACATGCCTGGGCGCCTCCCCAGGCTCATCCCCGCTGGTGCCTTTCCCCTGGGCATAGGCCTCGGTTGATGCCTCCTTGGAGAGGAGGTTGCTGGCAGGGGCTGTCTCCACACTGCAAGGTGCTGGAGCTCAGAGGCCCTCGTCAGCGGGAAGGGACCAGCAAGGGGCTGGATGCCCAAGACCTCTTTGGCCCAGCAGCCTCAGGGCAGCAGGGAGAGCAAGAGGCCCAACTTGCCCCTAGGTCGGCTCTGCCCCTTCCCACACAGGCAGCCAGCCCAGCAGCTGCCTGATAGACTCTGGCTCCCCCGAGCTCTCTGCCGGTTCAGGGGTCAGGAACACACGTGTGCATGTGGTTCTGCCTTGGTCTGGGAGTGTGGACCCACTGCCTGGACCCCAGGCTCAGGGGCAAGGGCCCGGAGAGAGCAACACCCCGAAGCGCTTTTCTCCTGGCCTTGCGAGCGTTGTGCGTGCCTGGCGGGAACAGCGGGCGGGAGTGTTGGCAAACACGCCTTTGAAGGCAGCCGGGGAGGTCTTCCAGTGGGAGAGGGCCGGTTGTGCTCAGAGGCCCCACAGGCCAGGGGCAGGACCCAGCAGGGACCCTGCCCCTGGCCAGCCTTGCCCAGACCTTCCTGGCCTCCGGGGGTACTGCCCCACCAAGGGGCAGGCTGCGGGGACTGGGTCCAGACATGCCCGGGCGCCTCCCCAGGCTCATCCCCGCTGGTGCCTTTCCCCTGGGCCTAGGCCTCGGTTGAGGCCTCCTTGGAGAGGATGTTGCTGGCAGGGGCTGTCTCCACACTGCAAGGTGCTAGAGCTCAGAGGGCCTCGTCAGAGGGAAGGGACCAGCAAGGGGCTGGATGCCCAAG
This sequence comes from Dama dama, assembly GCF_033118175.1. Classification (NCBI taxonomy): domain Eukaryota; kingdom Metazoa; phylum Chordata; class Mammalia; order Artiodactyla; family Cervidae; genus Dama; species Dama dama. The sequence continues at coordinate 45,397 of NW_026871073.1, forward strand.
ACCTCTTTGGCCCAGCAGCCTCAGGGCAGCAGGGAGAGCAAGAGGCCCAACTTGCCCCTAGGTCGGCTCTGCCCCTTCCCACACAGGCGGCCAGCCCAGCAGCTGCCTGACAGACTCTGGCTCCCCCGAGCTCTCTGCCGGTGCAGGGGTCAGGAACAGACGTGTGCATGTGGTTCTGCCTTGGTCTGGGAGTGTGGACCAACTGCCTGGCCCCCAGGCTCAGGGGCAAGGGCCCGAGGAGAGCACCACCCCGAAGTGCTTTTCTCCCGGGCTTGGGAGCATTGTGCGTGCCTGGCGGGAACAGCGGGCGGGAGTGTTGGCAAACTGGCCTTTGGAGTCAGCCGGGGAGTTCTTCCAGTGGGAGAGGGCCGGTTGTGCTCAGAGGCCCCACAGGCCAGGGGCAGGACCCAGCAGGGCCCCTGCCCCTGGCCAGCCTTGCCCAGACCTTCCTGGCCTCCGGGGGTACTGCCCCACCAAGGGGCAGGCTGCGGGGACTGGGTCCAGACATGCCTGGGCGCCTCCCCAGGCTCATCCCCGCTGGTGCCTTTCCCCTGGGCATAGGCCTCGGTTGATGCCTCCTTGGAGAGGAGGTTGCTGGCAGGGGCTGTCTCCACACTGCAAGGTGCTGGAGCTCAGAGGGCCTCGTCAGAGGGAAGGGACCAGCAAGGGGCTGGATGCCCAAGACCTCTTTGGCCCAGCAGCCTCAGGGCAGCAGGGAGAGCAAGAGGCCCAACTTGCCCCTAGGTCGGCTCTGCCCCTTCCCACACAGGCAGCCAACCCAGCAGCTGCCTGACAGACTCTGGCTCCCCCGAGCTCTCTGCCGGTGCAGGGGTCAGGAACAGACGTGTGCATGTGGTTCTGCCTTGGTCTGGGAGTGTGGACCCACTGCCTGGACCCCAGGCTCAGGGGCAAGGGCCCGGAGAGAGCAACACCCCGAAGCGCTTTTCTCCTGGGCTTGGGAGCGTTGTGCGTGCCTGGCGGGAACAGCGGGCGGGAGTGTTGGCAAACCTGCCTTTGGAGGCAGCCGGGGAGGTCTTCCAGTGGGAGAGGGCCGGTTGTGCTCAGAGGCCCCACAGGCCAGGGGCAGGACCCAGCAGGGACCCTGCCCCTGGCCAGCCTTGCCCAGACCTTCCTGACCTCCGGGGGTACTGCCCCACCAAGGGGCAGTCTGCGGGGACTGGGTCCTGATATGCCCGTGCGCCTCCACTGGCTCATCCCCGCTGGTGCCTTTCCCCTGGGCCTAGGCCTAGGTTGAGGCCTCCTTGGAGAGGAGGTTGCTGGCAGGGGCTGTCTCCACACTGCAAGGTGCTGGAGCTCAGAGGGCCTCGTCAGAGGGAAGGGACCAGCAAGGGGCTGGATGCCCAAGACCTCTTTGGCCCAGCAGCCTCAGGGCAGCAGGGAGAGCAAGAGGCCCAACTTGCCCCTAGGTCGGCTCTGCCCCTTCCCACACAGGCGGCCAGCCCAGCAGCTGCCTGACAGACTCTGGCTCCCCCCAGCTCTCTGCCGGTGGAGGGGGCAGGAACAGACGTGTGCATGTTGTTGTGCCTTGGCCTGGGACTGTGGATCCCCTGCCTGGCCCCCAGGCTCAGGGGCAAGGGCCCGGTGAGAGCACCACCCCGAAGCGCTTTTCTCCCGGGCTTGGGAGCATTGTGCGTGCCTGGCGGGAAGAGCGGGCAGGAGTGTTGGCAAACTGGCCTTTGGAGGCAGCCGGGGAGGTCTTCCAGTGGGAGAGGGCCGGTTGTGCTCAGAGGCCCCACAGGCCATGGGGAGGACCCAGCAGGGCCCCTGCCCCTGGCCAGCCTTGCCCAGATCTTCCTGGCCTCCGGGGGTACTGCCCCACCAAGGGGCAGGCTGCGGGGACTGGGTCCAGACATGCCCGGGCGCCTCCTCAGGCTCATCCCCGCTGGTGCCTTTCCCCTGGGCCTAGGCCTCGGTTGAGGCCTCCTTGGAGAGGATGTTGCTGGCAGGGGCTGTCTCCACACTGCAAGGTGCTGAAGCTCAGAGGGCCTCGTCAGAGGGAAGGGACCAGCAAGGGGCGGGATGCCCAAGACCTCTTTGGCCCAGCAGCCTCAGGGCAGCAGGGAGAGGAAGAGGCCCAACTTGCCCCTAGGTCGGCTCTGCCCCTTCCCACACAGGCGGCCAGCCCAGCAGCTGCCTGACAGACTCTGGCTCCCCCGAGCTATCTGCCGGTGCAGGGGTCAGGAACAGACGTGTGCATGTGGTTCTGCCTTGGTCTGGGAGTGTGGACCAACTGCCTGGCCCCCAGGCTCAGGGGCAAGGGCCCGAGGAGAGCACCACCCCGAAGCGCTTTTCTCCCGGGCTTGGGAGCATTGTGCGTGCCTGGCGGGAACAGCGGGCGGGAGTGTTGGCAAACTGGCCTTTGGAGGCAGCCGGGGAGTTCTTCCAGTGGGAGAGGGCCGGTTGTGCTCAGAGGCCCCACAGGCCAGGGGCAGGACCCAGCAGGGCCCCTGCCCCTGGCCAGCCTTGCCCAGACCTTCCTGGCCTCCGGGGGTACTGCCCCACCAAGGGGCAGGCTGCGGGGACTGGGTCCAGACATGCCCGGGCGCCTCCCCAGGCTCATCCCCGCTGGTGCCTTTCCCCTGGGCCTAGGCCTCGGTTGAGGCCTCCTTGGAGAGGAGGTTGCTGGCAGGGGCTGTCTCCACACTGCAAGGTGCTGGAGCTCAGAGGGCCTCGTCAGAGGGAAGGGACCAGCAAGGGGCTGGATGCCCAAGACCTCTTTGGCCCAGCAGCCTCAGGGCAGCAGGGAGAGCAAGAGGCCCAACTTGCCCCTAGGTCGGCTCTGCCACTTCCCACACAGGCGGCCAGCCCAGCAGCTGCCTGACAGACTCTGGCTCCCCCGAGCTCTCTGCCGGTGCAGGGGGCAGGTCAGACGTGTGCATGTGGTTCTGCCTTGGCCTGGGAGTGTGGACACCCTGCCTTGCCCCCAGGCTCAGGGGCAAGGGCCCAGAGAGAGCACCACCCTGAAGCGCTTTTCTTCCGGGATTAGGAGCATTGTGCCCGCCTGCTGGTAACAGTGGCCGGGAGCGCTTGCAAACCGGCCTTTGGAGGCAGCCGGGGAGGTCTTCCAGTGGGAGAGGGCCGGTTGTGCTCAGAGGCCCCACAGGCCAGGGGCAGGACCCAGCAGGGCCCCTGCCCCTGGTCAGCCTTGCCCAGATCTTCCTGGCCTACAGGGGTACTGCCCCACCAAGGGGCAGGCTGCGGGGACTGGGTCCAGACATGCCCGGGCGCCTCCCCAGGCTCATCCCCGCTGGTGCCTTTCCCCTGGGCCTAGGCCTCGGTTGAGGCCTCCTTGGAGAGGAGATTGCTGGCAGGTGCTGTCTCCACACTGCAAGGTGCTGGAGCTCAGAGGGCCTCGTCAGAGGGAAGGGACCAGCAAAGGGCTGGATGCCCAAGACGTCTTTGGCCCAGCAGCCTCAGGGCAGCAGGGAGATCAAGAGGCCCAACTTGCCCCTAGGTCGGCTCTGCCCCTTCCCACACAGGCGGCCAGCCCAGCACCTGCCTGAGAGACTCTGGCTCCCCCGAGCTCTCTGCCGGTGTAGGGGGCAGGAACAGACGTGTTCATGTCGTTCTGTCTTGGCCTGGGAGTGTGTTCCCCCTGCCTGGCCCGCAGGCTTAGGGGCAAGGGCCCGGAGAGAGCACCACCCCGAAGCGCTTTTCTACCGGGCTTGGGAGCATTGTGCGTGCCTGGCGGGAACAGCGGGCGGGAGTGCTTGCAAACCGGCCTTTGGAGGCAGACGGGGAGGTCTTCCAGCGGGAGAGTGCCGGTTGTGCTCAGACGTCCCACAGGCCAGGGGCAGGACCCAGCGCTGTCCCTGCCCCTGGCAGCCTTGCACAGACCTTCCTGGCCTCCGGGGGTACTGCCCCACCAAGGGGCAGGCTGCGGGGACTGGGTCCAGACATGCCCTTGCGCCTCCACTGGCTCATCCCCGCTGGTGCCTTTCCCCTGGGCCTAGGCCTCGGTTGAGGCCTCCTTGGAGAGGAGGTTGCTGGCAGGGGCTGTCTCCACACTGCAAGGTGCTGGAGCTCAGAGGGCCTCGTCAGAGGGAAGGGACCTGTAAGGGGCTGGATGCCCAAGACGTCTTTGGCCCAGCAGCCTCAGGGCAGCAGGGAGAGGAAGAGGCCCAACTTGCCCCTAGGTCGGCTCTGCCCCTTCCCACACAGGCAGCCAACCCAGCAGCTGCCTGACAGACTCTGGCTCCCCCGAGCTCTCTGCCGGTGCAGGGGTCAGGAACAGACGAGTGCATGTGGTTCTGCCTTGGTCTGGGAGTGTGGACCCACTGCCTGGACCCCAGGCTCAGGGGCAAGGGCCCGGAGAGGGCAACAACCCGAAGCGCTTTTCTCCCGGGCTTGGGAGCATTGTGCATGCCTGGCGGGAACAGCGGGCGGGAGTGTTGGCAAACCGGCCTTTGGAGGCAGCCGGGGAGGTTTTCCAGTGGGAGAGGGCCGGTTGTGCTCAGAGGCCCCACAGGCCAGGGGCAGGACGCAGCAGGGCCCCTGCCCCTGGCCAGCCTTGCCCAGACCTTCCTCGCCTCCGGGGGTACTGCCCCACCAAGGGGCAGGCTGCGGGGCCTGGGTCCAGACATGCCCGGGCGCCTCCCCAGGCTCATCCCCGCTGGTGCCTTTCCCCTGGGCCTAGGCCTCGGTTGAGGCCTCCTTGGAGAGGAGGTTGCTGGCAGGGGCTGTCTCCACACTGCAAGGTGCTGGAGCTCAGAGGGCCTCGTCAGAGGGAAGGGACCAGTAAGGGGCTGGATGCCCAAGACGTCTTTGGCCCAGCAGCCTCAGGGCAGCAGGGAGAGCAAGAGGCCCAACTTGCCCCTAGGGCGGCTCTGCCCCTTCCCACACAGGCGGCCAACCCAGCAGCTGCCTGACAGACTCTGGCTCCCCCAAGCTCTCTGCCGGTGCAGGGGACAGGAACAGACGTGGGCATGAGGTTCTGCCTTGGCCTGGGAGTGTGTTCCCCCTGCCTTGCCCCCAGGCTCAGGGGCAAGGGCCCGGAGAGAGCACCACCCCGAAGCGCTTTCCTCACGGGCTTGGGAGCATTGTGCGAGCCTGGCGTGAACAGCGAGCGGGAGTGTTTGCAAACAGGACTTTGGAGGCAGCCGTGGAGGTCTTCCAGTGGGAGAGGGCCGGCTGTGCTCAGAGGCCTCACAGGCCAGGGGCAGGACCCAGCAGGTCCCCTGCCCCTGGCCAGCCTTGCCCAGACCTTCCTGGCCTCCGGGGGTACTGCCCCACCAAGGGGCAGGCTGCGGGAACTGGGTCCAGACATGCCTGGGCGCCTCCCCAGGCTCATCCCCGCTGGTGCCTTTCCCCTGGGCATAGGCCTCGGTTGATGCCTCCTTGGAGAGGAGGTTGCTGGCAGGGCCTGTCTCCACACTGCAAGGTGCTGGAGCTCAGAGGGCCTCGTCAGCGGAAAGGGACCAGCAAGGGGCTGGATGCCCAAGACCTCTTTGGCCCAGCAGCCTCAGGGCAGCAGGGAGAGCAAGAGGCCCAACTTGCCCCTAGGTCGGCTCTGCCCCTTCCCACACAGGCAGCCAACCCAGCAGCTGCCTGACAGACTCTGGCTCCCCCGAGCTGTCTGCCGGTGCAGGGGTCAGGAACAGACGTGTGCATGTGGTTCTGCCTTGGTCTGGGAGTGTGGACCCACTGCCTGGACCCCAGGCTCAGGGGCAAGGGCCCGGAGAGAGCAACACCCCGAAGCGCTTTTCTCCTGGCCTTGGGAGCGTTGTGCGTGCCTGGCGGAACAGCGGGCGGGAGTGTTGGCAAACCCGCCTTTGGAGGCAGCCGGGGAGGTCTTCCAGTGGGAGAGGGCCGGTTGTGCTCAGAGGCCCCACAGGCCAGGGGCAGGACCCAGCAGGGACCCTGCCCCTGGCCAGCCTTGCCCAGACCTTCCTGGCCTCCGGGGGTACTGCCCCACCAAGGGGCAGGCTGCAGGGACTGGGTACTGATATGCCCGTGCGCCTCCACTGGCTCATCCCCGCTGGTGCCTTTCCCCTGTGCCTAGGCCTCGGTTGAGGCCTCCTTGGAGAGGAGGTTGCTGGCAGGGGCTGTCTCCACACTGCAAGGTGCTGGAGCTCAGAGGGCCTCGTCAGAGGGAAGGGACCAGCAAGGGGCTGGATACCCAAGACCTCTTTGGCCCAGCAGCCTCAGGGCAGCAGGGAGAGCAAGAGGCCCAACTTGCCCCTAGGTCGGCTCTGCCCCTTCCCACACAGGCGGCCAGCCCAGCAGCTGCCTGACAGACTCTGGCTCCCCCCAGCTCTCTGCCGGTGGAGGGGGCAGGAACAGACGTGTGCATGTTGTTGTGCCTTGGCCTGGGACTGTGGATCCCCTGCCTGGCCCCCAGGCTCAGGGGCAAGGGCCAGGAGAGACCACCACCCCGAAGCGCTTTTCTCCCGGGCTTGGGAGCATTGTGCGCGCCTGGCGGGAACAGTGGGCGGGAGTGCTTGCAAACAGGACTTTGGAGGCAGCCGGGGAGGTCTTCCAGTGGGAGAGGGCCGGTTGTGCTCAGAGGCCCCACAGGCCACGGGCAGGACCCAGCAGGGCCCCTGCCCCTGGCCAGCCTTGCCCAGACCTTCCTGGCCTCCGGGGGTACTGCCCCACCAAGGGGCAGGCTGCGGGGACAGGGTCCAGACATGCCCGGGCGCCTCCCCTGGCTCAACCCCGCTGGTGCCTTTCCCCTGGGCCTAGGCCTCGGTTGAGGCCTCCTTGGAGAGGAGATTGCTGGCAGGGGCTGTCTCCACACTGCAAGGTGCTGGAGCTCAGAGGGCCTCGTCAGAGGGAAGGGACCAGTAAGGGGCTGGATGCCCAAGACGTCTTTGGCCCTGCAGCCTCAGGGCAGCAGGGAGAGCAAGAGGCCCAACTTGCCCCTAGGTCGGCTCTGCCCCTTCCCACACAGGCGGCCAGCCCAGCACCTGCCTGACAGACTCTGGCTCCCCCGAGCTCTCTGCCGGTGCAGGGGACAGGAACAGACGTGTGCATGTGTTTCTGCCTTGGTCTGGGAGTGTGTTCCCCCTGCCTTGCCCACAGGCTCAGGGGCAAGGGCCCGGAGAGAGCACCACCCCGAAGCGCTTTTCTCCCGGGCTTGGGAGCATTGTGCGTGCCTGGCGGGAAGAGCGGGCAGGAGTGTTGGCAAACTGGCCTTTGGAGGCAGCCGGGGAGGTCTTCCAGTGGGAGAGGGCCGGTTGTGCTCAGAGGCCCCACAGGCCATGGGGAGGACCCAGCAGGGCCCCTGCCCCTGGCCAGCCTTGCCCAGATCTTCCTGGCCTCCGGGGGTACTGCCCCACCAAGGGGCAGGCTGCGGGGACTGGGTCCAGACATGCCCGGGCGCCTCCCCAGGCTCATCCCCGCTGGTGCCTTTCCCCTGGGCCTAGGCCTCGGTTGAGGCCTCCTTGGAGAGGATGTTGCTGGCAGGGGCTGTCTCCACACTGCAAGGTGCTAGAGCTCAGAGGGCCTCGTCAGAGGGAAGGGACCAGCAAGGGGCTGGATGCCCAAGACCTCTTTGGCCCAGCAGCCTCAGGGCAGCAGGGAGAGCAAGAGGCCCAACTTGCCCCTAGGTCGGCTCTGCCCCTTCCCACACAGGCGGCCAGCCCAGCAGCTGCCTGACAGACTCTGGCTCCCCCGAGCTCTCTGCCGGTGCAGGGGTCAGGAACAGACGTGTGCATGTGGTTCTGCCTTGGTCTGGGAGTGTGGACCAACTGCCTGGCCCCCAGGCTCAGGGGCAAGGGCCCGAGGAGAGCACCACCCCGAAGTGCTTTTCTCCCGGGCTTGGGAGCATTGTGCGTGCCTGGCGGGAACAGCGGGCGGGAGTGTTGGCAAACTGGCCCTTGGAGTCAGCCGGGGAGTTCTTCCAGTGGGAGAGGGCCGGTTGTGCTCAGAGGCCCCACAGGCCAGGGGCAGGACCCAGCAGGGCCCCTGACCCTGGCCAGCCTAGCCCAGACCTTCCTGGCCTCAGGGGGAACTGCCCCACCAAGGGGCAGGCTGCGGGGACTGGGTCCAGACATCCCCGGGCGCCTCCCCAGGCTCATCCCCGCTGGTGCCTTTCCCCTGGGCCTAGGCCTCGGTTGAGGCCTCCTTGGAGAGGAGGTTGCTGGCAGGGGCTGTCTCCACACTGCAAGGTGCTGGAGCTCAGAGGTCCTCGTCAGAGGGAAGGGACCAGTAAGGGGCTGGATGCCCAAGACGTCTTTGGCCCAGCAGCCTCAGGGCAGCAGGGAGAGCAAGAGGCCCAACTTGCCCCTAGGGCGGCTCTGCCCCTTCCCACACAGGCGGCCAACCCAGCAGCTGCCTGACAGACTCTGGCTCCCCCAAGCTCTCTGCCGGTGCAGGGGACAGGAACAGACGTGGGCATGTGGTTCTGCCTTGGCCTGGGAGTGTGTTCCCCATGCCTTGCCCCCAGGCTCAGGGGCAAGGGCCCGGAGAGAGCACCACCCCGAAGCGCTTTTCTCCCGGGCTTGGGAGCATTGTGCAAGTCTGGCGTGAACAGTGGGTGGGAGTGTTGGCAAACAGGACTTTGGAGGCAGCCGGGGAGGTCTTCCAGTGGGAGAGGGCCGGTTGTGCTCAGAGGTCCCACAGGCCAGGGGCAAGACCCAGCAGGTCCCCTGCCCCTGGCCAGCCTTTCCCAGACCTTCCTGGACTCCAGGGGTACTGCCCCACCAAGGGGCAGGCTGCGGGGACTGGGTCCAGACATGCCCGGGCGCCTCCCCAGGCTCATCCCCGCTGGTGCCTTTCCCCTGGGCCTAGGCCTCGGTTGAGGCCTCCTTGGAGAGGAGATTGCTGGCAGGTGCTGTCTCCACACTGCAAGGTGCTGGAGCTCAGAGGGCCTCGTCAGAGGGAAGGGACCAGCAAAGGGCTGGATGCCCAAGAAGTCTTTGGCCCAGCAGCCTCAGGGCAGCAGGGAGAGCAAGAGGCCCAACTTGCCCCTAGGTCGGCTCTGCCCCTTCCCACACAGGCGGCCAGCCCAGCACCTGCCTGAGAGACTCTGGCTCCCCCGAGCTCTCTGCCGGTGTAGGGGGCAGGAACAGACGTGTTCATGTCGTTCTGTCTTGGCCTGGGAGTGTGTTCCAACTGCCTGGCCCGCAGGCTTAGGGGCATGGGCCCGGAGAGAGCACCACCCCGAAGCGCTTTTCTCCCGGGCTTGGGAGCATTGTGCGTGCCTGGCGGGAACAGCGGGCGGGAGTGCTTGCAAACCGGCCTTTGGAGGCAGACGGGGAGGTCTTCCAGCGGGAGAGTGCCGGTTGTGCTCAGACGTCCCACAGGCCAGGGGCAGGACCCAGCGCTGTCCCTGCCCCTGGCAGCCTTGCACAGACCTTCCTGGCCTCCGGGGGTACTGCCCCACCAAGGGGCAGGCTGCGGGGACTGGGTCCAGACATGCCCGGGCGCCTCCCCAGGCTCATCCCCGCTGGTGCCTTTCCCCTGGGCCTAGGCCTCGGTTGAGGCCTCATTGGAGAGGAGGTTGCTGGCAGGGGCTGTCTCCACACTGCAAGGTGCTGGAGCTCAGAGAGCCTCGTCAGAGGGAAGGGACCACCAAAAGGCTGGATGCCCAAGACCTCTTTGGCCCAGCAGCCTCAGGGCAGCAGGGAGAGGAAGAGGCCCAACTTGCCCCTAGGTCGGCTCTGCCCCTTCCCACACAGGCGGCCAGCCCAGCACCTGCCTGACAGACTCTGGCTCCCCAGAGCTCTCTGCCGGTGCAGGGGTCAGGAACAAACGTGTGCATGTGGTTCTGCCTTGGTCTGGGAGTGTGGACCCACTGCCTGGCCCCCAGGCTCAGGGGCAAGGGCCCGGAGAGAGCACCACCCCGAAGCGCTTTTCTCCCGGGCTTGGGAGCATTGTGCGAGCCTGGCGTGAACAGCGGGCGGGAGTGTTTGCAAACAGGACTTTGGAGGCAGCTGGGGAGGTCTTCCAGTGGGAGAGGGCCGGTTGTGCTCAGAGGCCTCACAGGCCAGGGGCAGGACCCAGCAGGGACCCTGCCCCTGGCCAGCCTTGCCCAGACCTTCCTGGCCTCCGGGGGTACTGCCCCACCAAGGGGCAGGCTGCGGGGACTGGGTCCAGACATGTCCGTGCGCCTCCCCAGGATCATCCCTGCTGGTGCTTTTCCCCTGGGCGTAGGCCTCGGTTGAGGCCTCTTTGGAGAGGAGGTTGCTGGCAGGGGCTGTCTCCACACTGCAAGGTGCTGGAGCTCAGAGGGCCTCGTCAGAGGGAAGGGACCAGCAAGGGGCTGGATGCCCAAGACCTCTTTGGCCCAGCAGCCTCAGGGCAGCAGGGAGAGCAAGAGGCCCAACTTGCCCCTAGGTCGGCTCTGCCCCTTTCCACACAGGCCGCCAACCCAGCAGCTGCCTGGCATACTCTGGCTCCCCCGAGCTCTCTGCCGGTGCAGGGACCAGGAACAGACGTGTGCATGTGGTTCTGCCTTGGCCTGGGAGTGTGTTCCCCCTGCATTGCCCCCAGGCTCAGGGGCAAGGGCCCGGTGAGAGCACCACCCCAAAGCGCTTTTCTCCCGGGCTTGGGAGCATTGTGCGTGCCTGGCGGGAACAGCGGGCATGAGTTCTTGCAAACTGTCCTTTGGAGGCAGCCGGGGAGGTCTTCCAAGGGCCCGGACTGATCACCACCCCAAAATGCTTTTCTCCCGGGCTTGGGAGCATTGTGCGCGGCTGTCGGGAACAGCGGACATGAGTGCTTGCAAACCGGCCTTTGGAGGCAGCCCGGGAGGTCTTCCAAGGGCCCGGAGAGAGCACTACCCCAAAATGCTTTTCTTCCGGGCTTGGGAGCATTGTGCGCGCGTGGCGGGAACAGCAGGCAGGAGTGCTTGCAAACCGGCCTTTGGAGGCAGCCGGGGAGGTCTTCCAAGGGCCTGGAGAGAGCACCACCTCGAAGCTCTTTTCTCTCGGGTTTTGGAGCATTGTGTGCGGCTGGTGGGACAGCGGGAGGGAATTCTTGCAAACCAGCCTTTGGCTGCAGCCAGAGAAGTCTTCCAAGGGCGCGGAGAGAGCACCACCCCGAAGCGCTTTTCTCCGGGGTTTTGGAACATTGTGTGTGCCTGGCGGGAACAGCGAGTGGGAATGCTTGCAAACCGGCCTTTGGGGGCAGCCGTGGAGGTCCTCCATGGTCCCTGAGAGAACACCACCCCGAAGCGCTTTTCTCACGGTCTTGGGAGCATTGTGCGCGGCTGGCGGGAACAGCGGGCATGAGTGCTTGCAAACTGTCCTTTGGAGGCAGCCGGGGAGGTCTTCCAAGGGCCGGACTGATCACCACCCCAAAATGCTTTTCTCTCGGGCTTGGGAGCATTGTGCGCGGCTGTCGGGAACAACGGACATGAATGCTTGCAAACCGGCCTTTGGAGGCAGCCCGGGAGGTCTTCCAAGGGCCCGGAGAGAGCACCACCCCAAAATGCTTTTCTCCCGGGCTTGGGAGCATTGTGCGTGGCTGGCGGAAGCGGCGGGAATGAGTACTTACAAACCGGCCTTTGGAGGCAGCCGGGGAGGTCTTGAAAGTGCCCGGAGAGAGCACCACCCCGAAGCGCTTTTCTCCCGGGCTTGGGAACATTGTGCGCGGCTGGCGGGAACAGCAGGCAGGACTGCTTGCAAACTGGCCTTTGGAGGCAGCCGGGGAGGTCTTCCAGGGCCCGGTGTGAGCACCACCCCAAAATGCTTTTCTCCCGGGCTTGGGAGCATTGTGCGCGGATGGCGGGAACAGCGAGTGGGAGTGCTTGCAAACCGGCCTTTGGGGGCACCCCGGGAGGTCTTCCATGGGCACGGAGAGAACACCACCCCGAAGCGCTTTTCTCCGGGGTTTTGGAGGATTGTGCGTGGCTGGCGGGAACAGCGAGTGGGAGTGCTTGCAAACCGGCCTTTGGGGGCAGCCGGGGAGGTCCTCCATGGTCCCTGAGAGAACACCACCCCGAAGCGCTTTTCTCACGGTCTTGGGAGCATTGTGCGCGGCTGGCGGGAACAGCGGGCATGAGTGCTTGCAAACTGTCCTTTGGAGGCAGCCGGGGAGGTCTTCCAAGGGCCGGACTGATCACCACCCCAAAATGCTTTTCTCTCGGGCTTGGGAGCATTGTGCGCGGCTGTCGGGAACAACGGACATGAATGCTTGCAAACTGGCCTTTGGAGGCAGCCCGGGAGGTCTTCCAAGGGCCCGGAGAGAGCACCACCCCAAAATGCTTTTCTCCCGGGCTTGGGAGCATTGTGCGTGGCTGGCGGAAGCAGCGGGAATGAGTACTTACAAACCGGCCTTTGGAGGCAGCCGGGGACGTCTTCCAAGGGCCCGGAGAGAGCACCACCCCAAAATGCTTTTCTCCCGGGCTTGGGAGCATTGTGCGCGGCTGGTGGGAACAACGGGCATGAGTGCTTGCAAACCGGCCTTTGGAGGCAGCCGGGGACGACTTCCAAGGGCCCGGAGAGATCACCACCCCGAAGCACTTTTCTCCCGGGCTTGGGAGCATTGTGCGTGGCTGGCGGGAACAGCAGGAAGGAGTCCTTGCAAACCGGCCTTTGGAGGCAGCGGGGGAGGTCTTCCAAGGGCCTGTAGAGAGCACCACCCCGAAGCGCTTTTCTCCCGGGCTTGGGAGTATTGTGCGCAGGTGGCAGGAACAGCAGGCAGGAGTGCTTGAAAACCGGCCTTTGCAGGCAGCCGGGGAGGTCTTCCAGGGCCCGGTGTGAGCACCACCCCAAAAAGCTTTTCTCCCGGGCTTGGGAGCATTGTGCGCGGCTGGTGGGAACAGCGGGCATGAGTGCTTGCAAACTGGCCACTGGAGGCAACCGGGGAGGTCTTCCAAGGGCCTGTAGAGAGCACCACCCCAAAATGCTTCTCTCCCGGGCTTGGGAGCATTGTGCGTGGCTGGCGGGAACAGCAGGAAGGAGTCCTTGCAAACCGGCCTTTGGAGGCAGCCGGGGAGGTCTTCCAAGGGCCTGTAGAGAGCACCACCCCGAAGCGCTTTTCTCCCGGGCTTGGGATCATTGTGCGCAGGTGGCGGGAACAGCAGGCAGGAGTGCTTGAAAACCGTCCTTTGGAGGCAGCCGGGGAGGTCTTCCAGGGCCCGGTGTGAGCACCACCCCAAAAAGCTTTTCTCCCGGGCTTGGGAGCATTGTGCGCGGCTGACGGGAACAGCAGGCAGGAGTGCTTGAAAACCGGCCTTTGCAGGCAGCTGGGGAGGTCTTCCAGGGCCCGGTGTGAGCACCACCCCAAAAAGCTTTTCTCCCGGGCTTGGGAGCATTGTGCGCGGCTGGTGGGAACAGCGGACATGAGTGCTTGCAAACTGGCCATTGGAGGCAGCCGGGGAGGTCTTCCAAGGGCCCGGAGTGAGCACCACCCCAAAATGCTTTTCTCCCGGGCTTGGGAGCATTGTGCGTGGCTGGCGGGAACAGCAGGAAGGAGTCCTTGCAAACCGGCCTTTGGAGGCAGCCGGGGAGGTCTTCCAAGGGCCTGTAGAGAGCACCACCCCGAAGCGCTTTTCTCCCGCGCTTGGGAGCATTCTGCGCGGGTGGCGGGAACAGCAGGCAGGAGTGCTTGAAAACCGTCCTTTGGAGGCAGCCGGGGAGGTCTTCCAGGGCCCGGTGTGAGCACCACCCCAAAATGCTTTTCTCCCGGGCTTGGGAGCATTGTGCGCGGATGGCGGGAACAGCAGGAAGGAGTCCTTGCAAACCGGCCTTTGGAGGCAGCCGGGGAGGTCTTCCAAGGGCCTGTAGAGAGCACCACCCCGAAGCGCTTTTCTCCCGGGCTTGGGAGCATTGTGCGCGGGTGGCGGGAACAGCAGGCAGGAGTGCTTGAAAACCGTCCTTTGGAGGCAGCCGGGGAGGTCTTCCAGGGCCCGGTGTGAGCACCACCCCAAAATGCTTTTCTCCCGGGCTTGGGAGCATTGTGCGCGGATGGCGGGAACAGCGAGTGGGAGTGCTTGCAAACCGGCCTTTGGGGGCACCCCGGGAGGTCTTCCATGGGCACGGAGAGAACACCACCCCGAAGCGCTTTTCTCCGGGGTTTTGGAGGATTGTGCGTGGCTGGCGGGAACAGCGAGTGGGAGTGCTTGCAAACCGGCCTTTGGGGGCAGCCAGGGAGGTCCTCCATTGGCACGGAGAGAACACCACCCCGAAGCGCTTTTCTCCCGGGCTTGGGAGCATTGTGCGAGGCTGGCGGGAACAGAGGACATGAGTGCTTGCAAACCGGCCTTTAGAGGCAGCCGGGGAGTCTTCCAAGGGCCCGGAGAGAGACCACCTCAAAATGCTTTTCTCCCGGGCTTGGGAGCATTGTGTGCGGCTGGCGGGTCAGCGGGAGGGAGTTCTTGAAAACCAGCCTTTGGAGGCAGCCGGGGAGGTCTTCCAAGGGCCGGGAGAGAGCACCACCCCGAAGCGCTTTTCTCCCGGGCTTGGGAGCATTGTGCGCGGCTGGCGGGAACAGCGGGATTGAGTGCTTGCAAACCGGCCTTTGGAGGCAGCCGGGGAGGTCTTCCAAGGGCCGGGAGAGAGCACCACCCCGAAGCGCTTTTCTCCTAGGCTTGGGAGCATTGTGCGCGGCTGGCGGGAACAGCGGGCATGAGTGCTTGCAAACCGGCCTTTGGAGACAAACGGGGAGGTCTTCCAAGGGCCCGTAGAGAGCACCACCCTGAAGCGCTTTTCTCCCGTGATTGGGAGCATTGTGTGCGGCTGGCGGGACAGCGGGAGGGAGTACTTGAAATCCAGCCTTTGGAGGCAGCCGGGGAGGTCTTCCAAGGGCCGGGAGAGAGCACCACCCTGAAGGGCTTTTCTCCTGGGCTTGGAGCATTTGCACGGATGGCGGGAACAGTGAGTGGGAGTGCTTGCAAACCGGCATTTGGGGGCAGCCCGGGAGGTCTTTCTTGGGTCCAGAGAGAACACCACCCCGAAACGCTTTTCTCCCGGGCTTGGGAGCATTGTGCGCGGGTGGCGGGAACAGCAGGCAGAAGTGCTTGCAAACCGGCCTTGGAGGCAGCCGGGGAGGTCTTCCAAAGCCCGGAGTGAGCACCACCCCAAAATGCTTTTCTCCCGGGCTTGGGAGCATTGTGCGCAGCTGGCGTGAACAGCGGGATTGAGTGCTTGCAAACCAGCCTTTGGAGGCAGCCGGGGAGGTCTTCCAGCGGGAGAGTGCCAGTTGTTCTCAGAGGCCCCACAGGCCAGGGGCAGGACCCAGCAGTGTCCCTGCCTCTGGCAGCCTTGCCCAGACCTTCCTGGCCTCCGGGGGTACTACCCCACCAAGGGGCAGGCTGCGGGGCCTGGGTCCAGACATGCCCGGGCGCCTCCCCAGGCTCATCCCCGCTGGTGCCTTTCCCCTGGGCCTAGGCCTCGGTTGAGGCCTCCTTGGAGAGGAGGTTGCCGGCAGGGGCTGTCTGCACACTGCAAGGTGCTGGAGCTCAGAGGGCCTCGTCAGAGGGAAAGGACCAGCAAAGGGCTGGATGCCCAAGACCTCTTTGACCCAGCAGCCTCAGGGCAGCAGGGAGAGCAAGAGGCCCAACTTGCCCCTAGGTCGGCTCTACCCCGTCCCACACAGGCAGCCAGCCCAGCAGCAGCCGGGCAGTCTCTGGCTCCCCCGAACTCTCTGCCGGTGTAGGGGGCAGGAACAGACGTGTGCATGTCGTTCTGCCTTGGCCTGGGAGTGTGTTCCCCCTGCCTGTCCCACAGGCTCAGGGGCAAGGGCCCGGAGAGAGCACCACCCCGAAGCGCTTTTCTCCCGGGCTTGGGAGCATTGTGCGTGCCTGGCGGGAACAGCGGGCGGGAGTGCTTGCAAACCGGCCTTTGGAGGCAGCCGGGGAGGTCTTCCAGCGGGAGAGTGCCGGTTGTGCTCAGACGCCCCACAGGCCAGGGGCAGGACCCAGCAGTGTCCCTGCCCCTGGCAGCCTTGCCCAGACCCTCCTGGCCTCCGGGGGTACTGCCCCACCAAGGGGCAGGCTGCGGGGACTGGGTCCAGACATGGCCGGGCACCTCCCCAGGCTCATCCCCGCTGGTGCCTTTCCCCTGGGCCTAGGCCTCAGTTGAGGCCTCCTTGGAGAGGAGGTTGCTGGCAGGGGCTGTCTCCACACTGCAAGGTGCTGGAGCTCAGAGGGCCTCGTCAGAGGGAAGGGACCAGCAAGGGGCTGGATGCCCAAGACCTCTTTGGCCCAGCAGCCTCAGTGCAGCAGGGAGAGCAAGAGGCCCAACTTGCCCCTAGGTCGGCTCTGCCCCTTCCCACACAGGCGGCCAGCCCAGCAGCTGCCTGACAGACTCTGGCTCCCCCGAGCTCTCTGCCGGTGCAGGGGGCAGATCAGACGTGTGCATGTGGTTCTGCCTTGTCCTGGGAGTGTGGACACCCTGCCTTGCCCCAGGCTCAGGGGCAAGGGCCCGGAGAGAGCACCACCCTGAAGCGCTTTTCTCCCGGGCTTGGGAGCATTGTGCACGCCTGCTGGGAACAGTGGGCGGGAGCGCTTGCAAACCGGCCTTTGGAGGCAGCCGGGGAGGTCTTCCAGTGGGAGAGGGCCGGTTGTGCTCAGAGGCCTCACAGGCCAGGGGCAGGACCCAGCAGGTCCCCTGCCCCTGGCCAGCCTTGCCCAGACCTTCCTGGCCTCCGGGGGTACTGCCCCACCAAGGGGCAGGCTGCGGGGACTGGGTCCAGACATGCCTGGGCGCCTCCCCAGGCTCATCCCCGCTGGTGCCTTTCCCCTGGGCATAGGCCTCGGTTGATGCCTCCTTGGAGAGGAGGTTGCTGGCAGGGGCTGTCTCCACACTGCAAGGTGCTGGAGCTCAGAGGGCCTCGTCAGCGGGAAGGGACCAGCAAGGGGCTGGATGCCCAAGACCTCTTTGGCCCAGCAGCCTCAGGGCAGCAGGGAGAGCAAGAGGCCCAACTTGCCCCTAGGTCGGCTCTGCCCCTTCCCACACAGGCAGCCAGCCCAGCAGCTGCCTGATAGACTCTGGCTCCCCCGAGCTCTCTGCCGGTGCAGGGGTCAGGAACACACGTGTGCATGTGGTTCTGCCTTGGTCTGGGAGTGTGGACCCACTGCCTGGACCCCAGGCTCAGGGGCAAGGGCCCGGAGAGAGCAACACCCCGAAGCGCTTTTCTCCTGGCCTTGCGAGCGTTGTGCGTGCCTGGCGGGAACAGCGGGCGGGAGTGTTGGCAAACCCGCCTTTGAAGGCAGCCGGGGAGGTCTTCCAGTGGGAGAGGGCCGGTTGTGCTCAGAGGCCCCACAGGCCAGGGGCAGGACCCAGCAGGGACCCTGCCCCTGGCCAGCCTTGCCCAGACCTTCCTGGCCTCCGGGGGTACTGCCCCACCAAGGGGCAGGCTGCGGGGACTGGGTCCTGATATGCCCGTGCGCCTCCACTGGCTCATCCCCGCTGGTGCCTTTCCCCTGGGCCTAGGCTTCGGTTGAGGCCTCCTTGGAGAGGAGGTTGCTGGCAGGGTCTGTCTCCACACTGCAAGGTGCTGGAGCTCAGAGGGCCTCGTCAGAGGGAAGGGACCAGCAAGGGGCTGGATGCCCAAGACCTCTTTGGCACAGCAGCCTCAGGGCAGCAGGGAGAGCAAGAGGCCCAACTTGCCCCTAGGTCGGCTCTGCCCCTTCCCACACAGGCGGCCAGCCCAGCAGCTGCCTGACAGACTCTGGCTCCCCCCAGCTCTCTGCCGGTGGAGGGGGCAGGAACAGACGTGTGCATGTTGTTGTGCATTGGCCTGGGACTGTGGATCCCCTGCCTGGCCCCCAGGCTCAGGGGCAAGGGCCAGGAGAGACCACCACACCGAAGCGCTTTTCTCCCGGGCTTGGGAGCATTGTGCGCGCCTGGCGGGAACAGTGGGCGGGAGTGCTTGCAAACCGGCCTTTGGAGGCAGCCGGGGAGGTCTTCCAGTGGGAGAGGGCCGGTTGTGCTCAGAGGCCCCACAGGCCAGGGGCAGGACCCAGCAGGGCCCCTGCCCCTGGCCAGCCTTGCCCAGACCTTCCTGGCCTCCGGGGGTACTGCCCCACCAAGGGGCAGGCTGCGGGATCTGGGTCCAGACATGCTCGGGCGCCTCCCCTGGCTCATCCCCTCTGATGCCTTTCCCCTGGGCCTAGGCCTCGGTTGAGGCCTCCTTGGAGAGGAGGTTGCTGGCAGGGGCTGTCTCCACACTGCAAGGTGCTGGAGCTCAGAGGGCCTCGTCAGAGTGAAGGGACCAGCGAGGGGCTGGATGCCCAAGACGTCTTTGGCCCAGCAGCCTCAGGGCAGCAGGGAGAGCAAGAGGCCCAACTTGCCCCTAGGTCGGCTCTGCCCCTTCCCACAGAGGCGGCCAACCCAGCACCTGCCTGACAGACTCTGGCTCCCCCAAGCTCTCTGCCGGTGCAGGGGACAGGAACAGACGTGGGCATGTGGTTCTGCCTTGGCCTGGGAGTGTGTTCCCCCTGCCTTGCCCCCAGGCTCAGGGGCAAGGGCCCGGAGAGAGCACCACTCCGAAGTCCTTTTCTCCCGGGCTTGGGAGCATTGTGCGAGCCTGACGTGAACAGCGGGCGGGAGTGTTTGCAAACAGGACTTTGGAGGCAGCCGGGGAGGTCTTCCAGTGGGAGAGGGCCGGTTGTGCTCAGAGGCCCCACAGGCCAGGGTTAGGACCCAGCAGGGCCCCTGCCCCTGGCCAGACTTGCCCAGACCTTCCTGGCCTCCGGGGGTACTGCCCCACCAAGGGGCAGGCTGCGGAGACTGGGTCCAGACATGTCCGTGCGCCTCCCCACGATCATCCCCGCTGGTGCCTTTCCCCTGTGTGTAGTCCTCGGTTGAGGCCTCTTTGGAGAGGAGGTTGCTGGCAGGGGCTGTCTCCACACTGCAAGGTGCTGGAGCTCAGAGGGCCTCGTCAGAGGGAAGGCACCAGCAAAGGGCTGGATGCCCAAGACCTCTTTGACCCAGCAGCCTCAGGGCAGCAGGGAGAGCAAGAGGCCCAACTTGCCCCTAGGTCGGCTCTGCCCCGTCCCACACAGGCAGCCAGCCCAGCCGCAGCCTGGCAGTCTCTGGCTCCCCCGAGCTCTCTGCCGGTGTAGGGGGCAGGAACAGACGTGTGCATGTCGTTCTTCATTGGCCTGGGAGTGTGTTCCCCCTGCCTGGCCCCAGGCTCAGGGGCAAGGGCCCGGAGAGAGCACCACCCCGAAGCGCTTTTCTCCCGGGCTTCGGAGCATTGTGCGTGCCTGGGGGAACAGCGGGTGGGAGTGCTTGCAAACCGTCTTTTGGAGGCAGACGGGGAGGTCTTCCAGCGGGAGAGTGCCGGTTGTGCTCAGACGCCCAACAGGCCAGGGGCAGGACCCAGCAGTGTCCCTGCCCCTGGCAGCCTTGCCGAGACCTTCCTGGCTTCCGGGGGTACTGCCCCACCAAGGGGCAGGCTGCGGGGACTGGGTCCAGACATCGCCGGGCGCCTCCCCAGGCTCATCCCCGCTGGTGCCTTTCCCCTAGGCCTAGGCCTCGGTTGAGGCCTCCTTGGAGAGGAGGTTGCTGGCAGGGGCTGTCTCCACACTGCAAGGTGCTGGAGCTCAGAGGGCCTCATCAGAGGGAAGGGACCAGCAAGGGGCTGGATGCCCAAGACCTCTTTGGCCCAGCAGCCTCAGGGCAGCAGGGAGAGGAAGAGGCCCAACTTGCCCCTAGGTCGGCTCTGCCCCTTCCCACACAGGCGGCCAGCCCAGCAGCTGCCTGACAGACTCTGGCTCCCCCGAGCTCTCTGCCGGTGTAGGGGGCAGGAACAGACGTGTGCATGTCGTTCTTCATTGGCCTGGGAGTGTGTTCCCCCTGCCTGGCCCCAGGCTCAGGGGCAAGGGCCCGGAGAGAGCACCACCCCGAAGCGCTTTTCTCCCGGGCTTCGGAGCATTGTGCGTGCCTGGGGGAACAGCGGGTGGGAGTGCTTGCAAACCGTCTTTTGGAGGCAGACGGGGAGGTCTTCCAGCGGGAGAGTGCCGGTTGTGCTCAGACGCCCAACAGGCCAGGGGCAGGACCCAGCAGTGTCCCTGCCCCTGGCAGCCTTGCCGAGACCTTCCTGGCTTCCGGGGGTACTGCCCCACCAAGGGGCAGGCTGCGGGGACTGGGTCCAGACATCGCCGGGCGCCTCCCCAGGCTCATCCCCGCTGGTGCCTTTCCCCTAGGCCTAGGCCTCGGTTGAGGCCTCCTTGGAGAGGAGGTTGCTGGCAGGGGCTGTCTCCACACTGCAAGGTGCTGGAGCTCAGAGGGCCTCATCAGAGGGAAGGGACCAGCAAGGGGCTGGATGCCCAAGACCTCTTTGGCCCAGCAGCCTCAGGGCAGCAGGGAGAGGAAGAGGCCCAACTTGCCCCTAGGTCGGCTCTGCCCCTTCCCACACAGGCGGCCAGCCCAGCAGCTGCCTGACAGACTCTGGCTCCCCCGAGCTCTCTGCCGGTGCAGGGGTCAGGAACAGACGTGTGCATGTGGTTCTGCCTTGGTCTGGGAGTGTGGACCAACTGCCTGGCCCCCAGGTTCAGGGGCAAGGGCCCGGAGAGAGCACCACCCCGAAGCGCTTTTCTCCCGGGCTTGGGAGAATTGTGCACGCTTGGTGGGAACAGTGGGCGGGAGTGCTTGCAAACCGGCCTTTGGAGGCAGCCGGGGAGGTCTTCCAGTGGGAGAGGGCCGGTTGTGCTCAGAGGCCCCACAGGCCAGGGGCAGGACCCAGCAGGGACCCTGCCCCTGGCCAGCCTTGCCCAGACCTTCCTGCCTCCGGGGTTACAGCCCCACCAAGGGGTAGGCTGCGGGGAATGGGCCCAGACATGCCCGGGCGCCTCCCCAGGCTCATCCCCGCTGGTGCCTTTCCCCTGGGCCTAGGCCTCGGTTGAGGCCTCCTTGGAGAGGAGGTTGCTGGCAGGGGCTGTCTCCACACTGCAAGGTGCTGGAGCTCAGAGGGCCTCGTCAGAGGGAAGGGACCAGCAACGGGATGGATGCCCAAGACCTCTTTGGCCCAGCAGCCTCAGGGCAGCAGGGAGAGCAAGAGGCCCAACTTGCCCCTAGGTCGGCTCTGCCCCTTCCCACACAGGCGGCCAGCCCAGCAGCTGCCTGACAGACTCTGGCTCCCCCGAGCTCTCTGCCGGTGCAGGGGGCAGGAACAGACGTGGGCATGTGGTTCTGACTTGGCCTGGGAGTGTGGACACCGTGCCTTGACCCCAGGCTCAGGGGCAAGGGCCTGGAGAGAGCACCACCCTGAAGCGCTTTTCTCCCGGGCTTGGGAGCATTGTGCACGCCTGCTGGGAACAGTGGGCGGGAGCGCTTGCAAACCGGCCTTTGGAGGCAGCCGGGGAGGTCTTCCAGTGGGAGACGGCCGGTTGTGCTCAGAGGCCCCACAGGCCAGGGGCAGGACGCAGCAGGGCCCCTGCCCCTGGCCAGCCTTGCCCAGACCTTCCTGGCCTCCGGGGGTACTGCCCCACCAAGGGGCAGGCTGCGGGGACTGGGTCCAGACATGCTCGGGTGCCTCCCCTGGCTCATCCCCGCTGGTGCCTTTCCCCTGGGCCTAGGCCTCGGTTGAGGCCTCCTTGGAGAGGAGGTTGCTGGCAGGGGCTGTCTCCACACTGCAAGGTGCTGGAGCTCAGAGGGCCTCGTCAGAGGGAAGGGACCAGCAAGGGGCTGGATGCCCAAGACCTCTTTGGCCCAGCAGCCTCAGGGCAGCAGGGAGAGCAAGAGGCCCAACTTGCCCCTAGGTCGGCTCTGCCCCTTCCCACACAGGCAGCCAACCCAGCAGCTGCCTGCCAGACTCTGGCTCCCCCAAGCTCTCTGCCGGTGCAGGGGACAGGAACAGACGTGGGCATGTGGTTCTGCCTTGGCCAGGGAGTGTGTTCCCCGTGCCTTGCCCCCAGGCTCAGGGGCAAGGGCTCGGAGAGAGAACCACCCCAATGCGCTTTTCTCCCGGGCTTGGGAGCATTGTGCGAGCCTGGCGTGAACAGCGGGCGGGAGTGTTTGCAAACAGGACTTTGGAGGCAGCCGGGGACGTCTTCCAAGGGCCCGGAGAGAGCACCACCCCAAAATGCTTTTCTCCCGGGCTTGGGAGCATTGTGCGCGGCTGGTGGGAACAACGGGCATGAGTGCTTGCAAACCGGCCTTTGGAGGCAGCCGGGGACGACTTCCAAGGGCCCGGAGAGATCACCACCCCGAAGCACTTTTCTCCCGGGCTTGGGAGCATTGTGCGTGGCTGGCGGGAACAGCAGGAAGGAGTCCTTGCAAACCGGCCTTTGGAGGCAGCGGGGGAGGTCTTCCAAGGGCCTGTAGAGAGCACCACCCCGAAGCGCTTTTCTCCCGGGCTTGGGAGTATTGTGCGCAGGTGGCAGGAACAGCAGGGAGGAGTGCTTGAAAACCGGCCTTTGCAGGCAGCCGGGGAGGTCTTCCAGGGCCCGGTGTGAGCACCACCCCAAAAAGCTTTTCTCCCGGGCTTGGGAGCATTGTGCGCGGCTGGTGGGAACAGCGGGCATGAGTGCTTGCAAACTGGCCACTGGAGGCAGCCGGGGAGGTCTTCCAAGGGCCTGTAGAGAGCACCACCCCAAAATGCTTCTCTCCCGGGCTTGGGAGCATTGTGCGTGGCTGGCGGGAACAGCAGGAAGGAGTCCTTGCAAACCGGCCTTTGGAGGCAGCCGGGGAGGTCTTCCAAGGGCCTGTAGAGAGCACCACCCCGAAGCGCTTTTCTCCCG
>NW_026871074.1:0-29472 GCF_033118175.1 Dama dama
TGGCTGGGCAGGAAGACAAGCCACCTTCTCAGGCCCCCACATACACATTTGGGGGCAGAATTTGGCACACTGAGTCTATTGTGGAGGCTGACAAAGGCAGCTTGGAGACCAGTCCACATCCAGAAATGGCCAGGAATGAGCCACAGGAGGAATCTGGGGATTGGGCCACCCCAGAAACTTGCTCTAGTGTGACTGTCATGGACCCTGATGAATGTTCCCAATCTTCCAGAAAACAAGAGGCTGTGGAGGGAGACCCTGCTTAGAAAGGTTCTTTTGAATCTAGTCTACTAATCAAATCCCAAATAATTAATATTGATATAAGATCATGGTCTCCAAGGTCCCATAAAAATCCCTCCTCAAACACAAAGACTGTTGCCACAAATCCAGAAGATGTATACTTTGATGAACAGTTTCATAAGCTTAAGTTCCAAGGGTTCATAGACTGGCAGAAACTGGCTCAAGGCCAGGCCACTTGCCTGCTCTTTCAAGACTGTGCCGCTGGGAGGCTTCTCAAAACCTGTCACTCAGATATATTCATTGCCACAAACACCTTGGCTTCCCAGGAAACTCTGTGCTGTTCTGAAACCCTGTCCAATTCCCACACATGTGATGTTATGTCCAGTGGAGGGAACAGCCAGGGACAGCAGAAAGCCCGGAGAAGGCAGCCCCAACATAAGAGTCAGCAAAGGAAGTTCGTCTCCACTGATGCCGGAGAGACTAATAGGAGGCCCAAACTACAATAGCATAAAAAGGGGTTGGTGGTACAGAGGTTCTACCAGGCCCGCAGGATGAGCCACCCTGGCCAGAAAAAGGAATCAGCAGAGTCCCTACAAAACAGTTAATCCTGAAGAAGGGACAGGTTTCTTCAGAAAACCACTTGAAAGAAAAGATTAAGCAGTTTCTGCAGTGGATTTGCCCCTGAAGGCAAAAGACTGGAACAAGCCCTGCAAAAAGCAAGCCTGCAGCAGACACAGCCCAGAGGCAGGGGACTGTCAAAAGAAGTCTGATTGCGGACAGCAAGGCTGTTGAGGCTCAGGCTCTCATGACTGACATCTGTTGGACAGATCTTATAGGAGAAGATGGAGCTTCACCATGGACCACATCTTCGGAGCTTCACTGGTACAAAGCAGAAACTCAGGCCCCATTAAGTCCAGCTTACTGCTACCACGGCTTTCTCTGAAATCAAGAGCAAAGGAGAGTGATGAAACAAACAGCCCACCACCAGCGAGCTACCCCCATAGGCCATATGTATCCTACAAAGAGGAAGTGGACCAGTCCCAGGAACAGCACGTGGACCTTCCCACCCAGGGAGCCAGGTCCCCAGCTGGGAAGAGCCTGCCAGCACGGATCAAGAGTGACAAGTGTCCCAGGCCATCCCCTCCGCAGCCCAAGGCACTGTCTTCTTCAGAAATACACCTCTGCTGGTCAATCAGAACATCCCTGTCACAGCATTCCTGGTAGGAAAATTCTTCTCCCAGAAAAAATGCATACTGTGCATATGAACAATTTTTCTCTCATGTTAGGACATCCTCTGTGTGTTAAAAGCTTCTTCCTACCAAAAAATTCTTTTCTGAAATAAATGTCTTTTCTCCTGAGAAATGGTGCTCTGTCTGTGCCCTGCTTGGAGAAAGGAAATGGGTCAGGGTCCACTCTTCCCAGGCGCCTGCTTTGACTTCCATATGGGATGCGGTCATGGAAGGAAAGTGAACCCCAGCGTGGATACTCATCCACACCCTAATTCCCTCCCTGCACCTCAGTGTCCGTAATACCAGCACAGCTTTCCAGAAACAAGCAACAGCATTCAGGACATGTCACGGTGAACTAGACCTGAAGACCTCCCTCTTCTCAGGATGCAGCTCAGTCCTGCCCACCTCTCTCTCTGCCTTGAACTTGTGAGTCTGTAGGGGAAGAGTTTGCCCAAGCTGAAATTCCCCCCAGGCTCACAAAGTGTCAGAAGCAAGTTCACCCGTCAGAATAAGGAAGGGAGTTTGGGGCAGTGCTGGCCCTGAGTCCAGGGTGGGAGAAACCTCATCCACGTGTCATGGTGGGATTAGATGGCGCTGTACTGGAAGCTCCTCATCTTCCAGATGGAGCTGTAATGAGACATGCCAGGCCTGTCACCCTTCCCCTGTTTTTCTCATGCTCTGGAGCAGGGGTGAGAATGAGGATCGCACACTCTCAGCTCTAAGGGTTGCAGTGTGGAGCATGAAGGCCCCTGAGGGCTGGTCCACCCCTGCCCTGGAGAAGAGGACAGCTCATAGTACTCACCTCTGCCAGGGAATGGGCAGGGGGCATGTCTGTGTGGAGTCACCTCACTGTCTGAGGGTGGGACACAGTACCCCTAGTGTCGCATGCAGGGAAACGAGGCAGGTGTCAGAGGTGCGCATAGATGGTGCAGTGACCAAGGAGCCCCTGGTGTCCACCAGCATCTACACGCCCAGAGGAAAGAAGTTACGGGGCACTTGGCGGTGGGCGGCCCGACCCCAGAGCCTCCCCTCTACTCCAGTTCCCAGAGCCCAGACTGAGGGAGGTCACCTGGAGTCCCTGACAGAGGGCCAGGCCCTCAGGAGCAGCAGAGCCTCCAAGCAGGCAATCTCCACCTCTCCAGAGTGTAGTTAATCGGCTTTCTCAGGACTGGGAGCTCAGCACAGCCTCACGGTCCGGGACCTCTACGTATGCATGTGGCCCAAGGAGGCTCCCAGAGGACAGGTGGCACTCAACAGGCCCAGGGGCTCTGCTGTGTCACACCGAGTCTCAGCTGTCATCAGCTTCGCTCAGCCCTGAGCCTGGACAGGGAGTCAGCCAGCAGACAGGATGTGTCCCCTGGTGTGTGGGAAGTGACCTGTAGAGAAGGGTGCAGTCAGCTGTCTCCCCAGGACCCATCTACACAAGAAACTGTGAGTCACTCAGGCATGTCCAACTCTTTGAGCCCTGCAGGCTCCTCTGTCAATGTAATTTTCCAGACAAGAATACTGGAGTGGGTAGCCATTCCCGTCTCCAGGGCATCTTCCTGACCCAGGTATCGCAGCCAGAACTCCTGAATTGCAGGCAGATTCTTTACCATCTGAGTCACCAGGGAAGCCCTGGAAGGCAAGGAGACAAGAGCAATTCTCTGGAGCAATTCGGGGCACTGTGTCAGAGTCACTAATGGGGTAGAGAGCCTGGCTCCAGGATGGGGCACTGATCCAGGTGACAGCTGGAATGGGCCTGCCCCCACGCCTGTTAGGGCCCTCACACACGGGACCAGATCCAGGTCTGCATGGCAGCGTGCACAGGCCTGCTTGTGCTGAGGTCTGTGCCTGGAGCCAGGTCTTGCCTCTGGGCCCCATCCCTCAGGGTGGGCACAGCAGTGGGGCCTCAGACAGGGTCTAAGGGAGCGGCTGGGACTCAGGCACAGAGTGGCCTCCAGAGCTCAGGAGACAGGGAGGCACACGCAGAGACTGTGAGCCTGGGGGTTGCCTGGTCCTCAGAGGCATCAAGAGGTCAGTGCTGAGGGTGGGGGGAGCTGACCCCGCAGACACCTGTTCGGAGAAGTGAGACAGAGGGACAGCGACAGAACAGCAAGAAACCAGATGGGGAAAATCCCTGTGCCCTTCTCTTGCAAGGGGCAGAACAGTCAGCAACCGAGGTGCCCTCACTAGGAGTCTCCACACAGAGACCCACACTGTTTCCATAGGGGGACCTCCCACACATCCACTCTGAGAAATCTCACCCTGAGACCACTCAGGGCATCCCACAGAGACCTCTCTCTGACACCTCCCATGCACACACCTCCCAGGTGTTCTTTACGATCTGAGGACCCACCCACTGACACTACACGTCCTTCATGGGGGGTCTGATGTCAGGCAGCACAGGAGAAGGACCAGTGATGGTGCCCACTCCCAGAGCTCCAGGCATCCAGACATTGTCAGCATTGCCCTAAACAGGGTTCTCTGCTTGGGGACATGCTCATGCCTTCTGTCTTTTGCAACCATTGCCTCTGAACAGAAGAGTCATGGTGCTCCACGTGCAGACCTGCAAAAGTCTTTCCTCCACAGATATTCATCAGCTTGAGCTCTGCCCCATGGCTTAGAGCATCACAGATTTTAGACATGAGTTAAATGCTGCCAACCTCCAATGCAAGCATCTTATCTGTCCCACTTATTCATCTTCCTGTCAGATGGTGCCAAGATCACATTGTTTTCTTTTCTGGAGGATAAGATCAGAACTTGTGATGCAGGTTTCTTTACTTAATGCAGCAAGTGGGCTCTAGGAATAAAATTAACCAGCAACAAGGTGTGTGGAGTTTCACTCACCTCCCAGGCGGCTGTGCAACTAATGCAGCATTTTGTACATAACAGCTTGTGTCAGGCTTGGGTTTTATGTTCAAATGCAACAGCCTAAAATTATGTGTAAGTTTTTCAAATGAATCATATATCTGGAAATATTCCTTTTTGGTCCCCTGCAAAAAAATACTTATTTTTTTCTCAAAATGTGGTAATGCTCTCAAATGATATTTGCATATTTCCAACATATGATATCTAATCTTAATGTCCAAGTAACATAGCTTAAACTATTTAAGAAGATTCAGTATTTAAATAATTCTTTTAAAATGTACAATTTCCAAGACTCAAATGGGCTCCATTTTATGTTCATTATACAGTTACAAAAAGGATACATTTCCTCAAATAGTGTGGAATTTACAAAAGATACCATCTAATCTTGCTTGATATATACACATGGCCTAATAAAATGACCAGAAGGGACTCCATATCTGAATCAAAGAAAGTTTACATAAATAATCAAAGTGTGCATTACCATACCCCAAGTGTACAGCAATCATCAAAATCCTCACATTGTATATCCAGCCCTTTCCAAAGGGGGACTTCAGTGATATCACACAGATACTTCTCGTTACTCATAAACGACTAGTTTCCCTGCTTTGGTAACATTGACTTAATGATAGCCATCATGCATTTATCACTGTTAAGTCAGATTATCTGCATGATGACAATCTTTCCTCTAAGAGAGGCAGGGTGGATATGAGGGCTCTTTTGGCCTATTTATGTCAATCAGGTGGCACTAGTGGTAAAGAACCCGCCTGCCAATGCAGGGGGCATAAGAGACATGGGTTCCATGCCTGGGTTGGGAAGATCCCGTGGAGGAAGGTATGGCAACCCTCTCCAGTATTCTTGCCTGAAGAATCTCCATTAACAGAGGAGAAGGGTACAAAAAAGCTCTTAGTGACCCAGATAACCACGATGGTGTGGTCACTCACCTAGAGTCAGACATCATGGAGTGTGAAGTCAGTTGGGCCTTAGGAAGCATTACTCTGAACAAACTAGGGGGAGGTGATGGATTTTCAGCTGAGTGATTTAAAATCCTAAAAGATGATGCTGTTAAAGTGCTGCACTCAGTATGCCAGCAAATTTGGAAAACACAACAGTGGCCACAGGATTGGAAAAGGTCACTTTTCATTCCAATACCAAAGAAAGGCAGTGCCAAAGAATGTTCAAATTACTGTACAATTGCTGTGAAATGAGACCCTGACTCATTTCATATGCCAGAAAAACATGCCCAATATCCTTCAAGCTAGGCCTCAGCAGTACATGAACTGATAACTTCCAGATGTACAAGCTGGATTTAGAAAAAGCAGAGGAAGTAGAGATCAAATTGCCAACATCCGTTGGATCATGGGAAAAGCAAGAGAATTCCAGAAAACATCTACTTTTGCTTCATGGACTGCACTAAAGCCTTTGACTGTGTAGATCACAGCAAACTGAGGAAAATTTGTAAAGAGATGGGAATATGAGATCACCTTACTTGCCTCCTGAGAAACCTGTATGCAGGACAAGAAGCAACAGTTAGAACTGGACATGGAACAACAGACTGATTCCAAACTGGGAAAGATGTACGTCAAGGCTGTATATTGTCACCTTGCTTATATAACGTATATGCAGAGTACATCATAGGAAATGTTGGACTGGATGACTGAAAGCTGGAATCAAGATTGCTCAGAAAGTATCAATAACCTCAGATAGGCAGACGACACCACTCTAGGGCAGAAAGTGAAGAGGAACTAAAGAGCCTCTTGATGAAAGTGAAAGAGGAGAGAGAAAAAGCTGGCTTAAAATTCAACATTCAAAAGCAAAGATCATGTCATTCGGTCCTATTACTTCATGGCACATGAGAGGGGAAAAGTGAAGACTGTTCAGATTTCATTTCTTGGGCCCAAGATCAATGTGGATGGTGACTGAAGCCATGAAATTAAAAGATGCTTGCTCCTTGGAAGAAAAGTTATGACAAATCTAGTGAGTATATTACAAAGCAGAGAGATCATTTTGCTGACAACGATCCTTATAGACAAAGCTATAATTCTTGCAGTAGTCATGAACAGATTTGAGAGTTGGACCATAAAGAAGGTTGAATGCTGAAGAATTAATGCTTTGAACTGTGGTGCTGGAGAAGACTCTTGAGAGTCCCTTGGACTGCAAGAAGATCAAACCAGTCAGTCTTGAAAGAACTCAACCCTGAACATTCATTGGAAGGATTGGTGCTGAATCTCCAATACTTTTGCCACCTAATTTGAAGAGCCAACTCATTGGGAAAGACCCTGATGCTAGGAAAGATTGAGGGAAAGAGAAGGGGGTGACAGAGGATAAGATGGTTGGATGGCATCACTGACTCAATGGACATGAGTTTGAGTAAACTTACAGAGACAGTGAAGGACAGGGCGGCCTGGCGTGCTGCAGTCCATGAAGTCACAAAGAGTTAGACAGGATTTAGGGACTGAAATCAACAATCTCAGAAGATAATATGTTTACAAGAGGGCAGCTAAAGTTGGC
Organism: Dama dama; assembly: GCF_033118175.1. NCBI lineage: Eukaryota > Metazoa > Chordata > Mammalia > Artiodactyla > Cervidae > Dama > Dama dama. The sequence goes on from NW_026871074.1 coordinate 6,825, forward strand.
TGAGTGTCCTTTGTATTACATGGAACCCCAAATGCTGTAAAAAGAGAGCTTCCAAATTAGCTGTCAAATGGCCGCAGATTCTTCCCTCTTTTGTTTGTATGATCGAATAACAGATCAATCAGTGTGAGCAGGGATGATTTTAGAAATGGCTTGTAAAAGTCAGTTGTTATTCTGGAAGACTTTTAAAGGCTGTCTTGTGCTTAGTCGCTCAGTCGTGTCCAGCTCTTTGAGACCCCGTAGACTGTAGCCCTGCCAGGTTCCTCTGTCCATGGGGATTCTCCAGGCGAGAATACTGGAGTAGGTTGTCATGCCCTCCCCCAGGGGATTCTGCCCAACCCTTGAATATCATCCTAGGAGTTTTCTGTTTTGCTTCCTCCATTCATTGAGAGGCCTCCCCTGGTCCTGCCAACATGTGTACAAGCTGAGAAAGATCTAGCAGTTTGGGGTTACAGGCCCTGACAATGACTCTTAGCTCTTCAAAAAATTTTGGGGGCTCCTCCTTAAGTTTAAAGAATTCTTTGACTACAGCTCTCAGTTCAGTTTTGACCAACGAGTAAAGAGCAATTGAGGAGGATCGCCTGAAACCTCAGGTAGAGTTATCTTAAATGAGAATTGTTAAATATCTCTTTAGATTAGGAAAGTAGTTCAGACAATTAGTAAAACATGAAAAAAGACATGGTAGGTGGGTAGGAGGATTTAAGTCTTTAGCTACATCTGTCTATAGTATTTTGCTTTAGGTACATTTTGTCTCTTTAGCTTTTTATAAACATTTTTATTTGGAGGATAAATGGTTTACAATCTTGTGTTGGTTTCTGCAGTTTAAGAATGTGAATCAGCCATACGTATATTCATATATATACTGCCTTCTGAACCTCCCTCCCACCCCAACTCATCCCACTTCTCTAGGTTGTCAAAGAGCAGGAGGTTGAACTCCTTGTGTTATATAGCAACTTCTCACTAGCTGACTATTTTACATACGGTAAAGCACACACTTCAATGCATTCATTAGCTTTTTGTACTGAATCCTTAAAAAGAGCAGCCCTTTATTTTGGAATCTTGAAACCTTCTGTAAGTTTTTTCATATCAATTAAAGTAGGCATCTCATGCCCCTTGTCCAATTTGGAATCTGATGCTCTCTAGGGTTTTCCTTAAATGAACAATCTTGTCTAACTGGAACACTCTGCACAATGACTATGATAATCCTAGATCAGTATTAATAAAACTTTGCCATCTTTCTAATATCTACAGCCTTAAGGTCCATAGCTCTTACATATAAAATATAAAATAAGCTGGAGTGCCAGAAGGTGGCATGCTCATGCTCAACAGGGGTGAAGGCTCCTATTTCCTTAGCTGGCCTTTGTCATCCCCAAACAAGACAGACACACCTGTGCCATAATATACCAGCACTACCCGAGAGATTCTACCACCACCTGGCCAGATGAGGCCTGGCATGCACAACCACCAACTCTCAGGGAGCCTTGTATGAAGAAAAGCATAGAAGCAGGACATCCCAAGAAATGGGCACTACAAACTGATTCCATGCAAAATGGAGAGCTATAGCTGCTCACCACCAGTTCTGAGCGCTGAATCTAGCAGCTGATACTGATTCCGAACACATAGGGAAGTAAAGACTACACTGTAAGCAGTTCCCAATGTGGAATCTAGCAAACAAAATTAGGGGCTAGGGTTTACCACTGGAAAATAGACTGGCAACAACCAAGAAATGTTACTGTGCACTGGAAATTTGATCTAAAAGGCTATGGGTTTGGCCTCAGGCAAAAGGATCTGCCAGCCAACCCAACCTGCCCTGAAAGGAAAGCCAATTAGTTTAGGGGCACAATTGCAAAGAGAATGAAGCTCAAACCAAAAGGAGTTTACTAACAACCTCCACAGATGGCAAGAAAGGCAGTGAACTCAGAGGATGTGTGGGCACCACAGTTGTTTCTCCTTGTCTCCAAATGTCATCAGAAATTCCCTTGAGATCCCATTGCTGCCACCAGTACATTAAAAAAACAAAAATTAACTGAGCAAATTTGAAGATTTACTTTGAATTTGTAATAAACTGACTCTAGTAAATGATTCATGAATCAGGCATCATTTCATTTGGAAGATAGGGAGATACTCCAAGGGGTTAAACATCATGGATGGCTTTTAAGCTAAGTAGAGCAGGACAAGGAAATAAGTCACCAGCAAGAGAACAAGTGTAACTTCAGTGGAGGAAAATAAACATTCAAGTGAAAATGGCTTCTTATTAGCTAAACTGCAAAATTGTCTATTAGCTGGGTTTGTTGCTGGCCAAAAGGGAAGTCTTCTCTCTTCCAGCTGCGGAGGTAATGTGGCTGCCCTTCTTGTTTGAGAATGCAAGGTATATTTCTTTCTTTTTTTTTTTTTTTTATTTCAAAATGTACACATTTATTTTGAGTATAATTGCTTTACAATGTTACATTCGTTTCTGCTGTTCAATGAAGTGAGTCAACTATACGTGTACATATATCCCCTCCCTCTTGAGCTTCCCTCCTAACCCCTCCCATCCCACCCCTCTACATTATCACAGAGCATCAAGCCGAGTTCCCTGTATTATACGGTAGCTTCTCACTAGCTATCTTACAGTGTAGATATGTCAATCCTACTCTCCCAATTTGTCTCCCCTCCACTCCTCACATCCACACATCTGTTCTCTACATCTGTGTCTCTCTTTCTGCCCTGCAAACAGGCTCATCTGTACCATCTTTCTAGATTCCATACAGATGCATTAAATTACAATATTTGTTTTTCTCTTTCTGGCTGCCTTCACTCTGTATGATAGACTCTACATCCATCCACATCACTACAAATGACCCAATCTTTCCTTTTTATGGCTGAGTCATAGTCCAGCGTGTATATGTGCCACAACCTCTTTATCCATTCATCTGCTGATGGACGTTTAGGTTGGGGCCATGTCCTACCTGTTGTACACAGTTCTGCAATGAACATTAGGCAATATGCACCCCTTTATTGAAAGCTATTAGTTGCAAGATTTTGTTTGTTGCTCCCCTCGTTTTCTCAACTAGTGACTCTTAGTTATTTTAGGTCAACAAACTGGGTAGTTCCACATAGGCATAATAGCTTTGCTTATGTCTGTATATATATGAATATTACCTGCCAGTTATCTCAGTGAAATTCACAGTTTTGAAATAGCTTTAACATACAGCATCCCTTACTATTTCCGGGAAACCAAGGCTTCTGAGTAGTGGGAATATCATAAAGAAAATGACCCAGCATTTTCTGGCTGGAAGTTAACCTCTATTAGAGAATGAAGTCACTAAATTATAGGATCTTCACTTTCTTACTCAAATTGACCCTTTCTAATGACTTAATCCTGTTGGGATCTGTAAATGCCCTCTTCCTGTTAAGGTAATTGAGGATGAATGACATGGCATGAGAGCTCCCTCTAGAGACCTTCCAGACTCCAACTATAGTTAAGGTTTGCTTTTCTTCATTTCACAGCATGTTTTGTTAGCAGGAAGATTCACACTGAGGGAGAAAAGGCCAGAAGACTCACCGATAAGATGGCTCAGAAATTCTTGGGTGAATCCATGGGAGGCAGAGGTAGCTGTGGGGTCAGCTGTGGTGTCCACGCTGATTGCGTGGCTCCATCTGATGGCGTTGCAGCTTCCTGTGAAACAGGTCAGTTCAGTTCACTTGCTGATGTCCTTTAGGATGGACTGGTTGGATCTCCTTGCAGTCCAAGGCACTCTCAAGAGTATTCTCCAACACCACAATTCAATAGTATCAATTCTTCAGCACTCAGCTTTCTTTATAGTCCAACACTCACATCCATACATGACCACTGGAAAAACCATAGCCTTGACCAGATGGACCTTTATGACCAAGGGAATGTCTCTGCTTTTTAATATGCTGTGTACTTTGGTCATAACTTTCCTTCAAAGGAGTAAGGGTCTTTTGATTTCATGGCTGCAATCACCATCTGCAGTGATTTTGGAGCCCCAAAAAACAAAGTCTGACACTGTTTCCACTGTTTCCCCATCTATTTGTCATGAAGTGATGGGACCAGATGCCATGATCTTAGTTTTCTGAATGTTGGGCTTTAACCCAACATTTTCACTCTTCTCTTTCACTTTCATCAAGAGACTTTTCAGTTCCTCTTCACTCTCTGCCATAAGGGTGGTGTCATCTGCATATCTGAGGTTATTGATATTTCTCCCGGCAATCTTGATTCCAGCTTCTGCTTCTTCCAGCCCAGCGCTTCTCATGATGTACTCTGCATAGAAGTTAAATAAGCAGGGTGACAATATACAGCCTTGACATACTCCTTTCCCAATTTGGATCCAGCCTGTTGTTCCGTTTCCAGTTCTAACTGTTGCTTCCTGACCTGCATACAGGTTTCTTAAGAAGCAGGTCAGGTGTTCTGGTATTCCCATCTCTTTCAGAATTTTTCACAGTTTATTGTGAGCCACACAGTCAAAGGTTTAGCATAGTCAATAAAACAGAAATAGATGTTTTTCTGGAACTCTCTTGCTCTTTTGATGATCCAGCGGATGTTGGCAACTTGATCTCTGGTCCCTCTGCCTTTTCTAAAACCAGCTTGAACAACTGGAATTTCATAGTTCACATACTGTTGATGCCTGGCTTGGATAATTTTGAGCATTACTTTACTAGCATGTGAGATGAGTGCAATTGTGTGGTAGTTTGAGCATTCTTTGGCATTGCCTTTCTTTGGGACTGGAATGAAAACTGGTCTTTTCCAGTCCTGTGGCCACTGCTGAGTTTTCCAAATTTGCTGGCATATTGAGTGCAGCAGTTTCACAGCATCATCTTTTAGGACTTGAAATAGCTCAACTGGAATTCCATCAACTCCACTAGCTTTGTTCGTAGTGATGCTTCCTAAAGCCCACTTGTCTTCAAATTCTAGGATGTCTGTCTCTAGGTGAGTGATCACACCATCGTGATTATGTGGGTCGTGAAGATCTTTTTGGTATAGTTCTTCTGTGTATTCGTGCCACCTCTTCTTAATATCTTCTGCTTCTGTTAGGTCCATACCATTTCTGTCCTTTATTGAGCCCATCTTTGCATGAAATATTCCTTGGTATCTCTAATTTTCTTGAAGAGATCTCTAGTCTTTCCCATTCTATTGTTTTCCTCTATTTCCTTGCTATGACCTCTGGGGAAGGCTTTCTACCTCTTTGTTATTCTTTGGAACTGTGCATTCAAATTGGGTATATCTTTCTTTTTCTCCTCTTCTTTTCTCAGCTGTTTGTAAGGCCTCCTCAGATAGCCATTTTGCTTTTTTGCATTTCTTTTTCTTGGGGATGGTCTTGATCCCTGTCTCCTGTACAATGTCATGAACCTCTGTCCATAGTTCATCAGACACTCTATCAGATCTAGTCCCTTGAATCTATTTCTCACTTCCGCTGTATAATCATAAAGGGTTTGATTTAGGTCATACCTGAGTGATTGAGTGGTTTTCCCTACTTTCTTCAATTTAAGTCTGAATTTAAGATGCTTCACATGGACATCACCAGATTGCCAATACCGAAATTAGATTGATTATATTCTTCTAGCCAAAGATGGGGAAGCTCCATACAGTCTCCACTTTACATGTGGAGAAACTGGGCACTGGAGAATGAATAGGAGCGAGGACAAGGTTGTAGGCCACTGGGCTGTGAGGCCTGGCTCATCTCAGGTCACCGTAGCAAACGCCCTCCCCCAAGATCACCAACTCCAGACATGAGTATTGTGCTGAACTGAAGTCAGTTGATAATGTTATCTCCAAATGTGGGAAGGCTGTTTATTTATGGAATTGAGTCAGCCATGCAACCTAGGGACCTAAGAGCAAGCACATGGTGGTTTTCTTCTTATTCTAAAATTAGTTCCGAGCTTTTCTCTTTTAGGGATTCCTACTGTGTTCACAAATTATTGAGCCTTATGGTTTCCTAGGCCAATAATAAATGGAACAAGAGGGAACAATAGAGATTAGAAATGTGTTGGGGGGATCAGGTCTGATAAATAGATAGCTTTTAATGAAGATGGCATGACTGGAAATCCTATTTATAGTTATCTAGTTTTCCTATTTTTTAAAAGGATAAAATAATAATATAGGGCTTATTTCCAAAACCACTTAGAGAAATAATATGCAATTTTAAGAAATATTATAGTTATTATAAATTGTTTGGTTGCAAAACAAAAATAAAATATCACCTCAAAAATCAAGATTTTTACCCAGTTGATGCAGAAAAAAAAATCCTAATACATTTCTCTAATGTTCCTAGTTGAAAACAAAATCATTTTTTAAAGGACTGCCAATTCATTCAGAACTAAAAACTTGATTCATCTTACCACATAATTTGGTTTCTCCCAGGCCACTTTTGAGAAGGATTAGATGACAGGTGTTCAGCCAGGGCTTTCTGTACTACTTGTTTGATGATTAATGGGGTCTTGGCACAAGAGTGGAGTTTTAGAAAAGAAATAGGAGATGCTTTGTTGAATAGACATGGAGCTTCATTTTCCCAGAATGTAGGTATCATTTCAGAAAGGGATCTCTCCCTGAGAAAACACATTCATGAAAAGTAAAACTGTTCAAGGAAACAAAATCTAAAAGCAGTAATAGAAAGGGAAGCTGGGATGCCTACTCCTGAAATCCTAGTTACTACAGTGCCAGCTGGCAAGCCAGGGTGAAGTGGGATGTCTGGAGAAACAAAACAAAACAAAAGCATCAACTGCAAAAGACTAATCGTTTTAAGCATCAGTTAACCATTTACTGGATGTGAAAGTTGTGCATATGTGTGTATATGGGGGGTTCCTCTCTGGGGTGAGTGTGGGTCTGTCGAGGTCTCTGTGGGGTTATTGGGGGCCCTGTGCAGCAGCAGTTCTGGGTCACTGTGGGTATATGGGGGGTCTCTCTCTGGGGTGAGTGTGGGTCTGACCCACTCTTCATGGGGGCCCTGTGCTGGATCAGTGGGGTGTATGGGGGGTCCCTCTCTGGGGTGAGTGTGGGTCTGTCGAGGTCTCTGTGAGGTTTTTGGGGGCCCTGTGCATCAGCAGTTCTGGGACACTGTGGGTATATGGGGGGTCTCTCTCTGGGGTGAGTGTGGATCTGACCCACGCTTGATGGGGGCCCTGTGGTGGATCAGTGTGTGTATATGGGGGGTCCCTCTCTGGGGTGAGTGTGGTTCTGTCGAGGTCTCTGTGGGGTTATTGGGGGCCCTGTGCAGCAGCAGTACTGGGTCACTGTGGGTATATGGGAGGTCTCTCTATGGGCTGTGTGGGTCTGACCCACTCTTCATGGGGGCCCTGTGCTGGGTCAGTGAGGGTGTATGGTGGGTCCCTCTCTGGGGTGAGTGTGGGTCTGTCAAGGTCTCTGTGGGGTGATTGGGGGCCCTGTGCTGGGTCACTGTGTGTATATGGGGGGGTCCCTCTCTGGGGTGAATGTGGGTCTCACCCACTCTTCACGGGCCCCTCCATTGCTGTCCTCTCTGCACCTCACGGCACGAGAAGGAAGGGACTCTCCAGGTCAGGTTTCTTGCTGTTCTGTCAGTGTCCCTTCTGCGTCATGTCTGCAGAGGGGCACCTTAGGTCCAGATCCCCCAACTCAGCGCTCACCTCTTGGTGCCTCTGAGAGGCCCTGGCAGCAGCCAGGCTCAGGATCCAAGCTCTGTGCTCCCCTCTCCTGAACTCTCGAGGTCACTCGATGACCTAGGACCCAACGCCTCCCCTCAGACCCTGGCTGAGCCCCCACTGCTGTGCCCACCGTGGGGGATGCGGTGCAGAGTCAGAACTAGTCTCCAGCGAGGAACCACAGCACAAGTAGGCCTGTGCCCACTGCCCCCACAGCCCCGGGCCTGGTCCCACATGTGGGGGCCCTGACAGGCATGGAGGCAGGGCTGTTCCTGCCAGCTCCTGGATCAGAGGCCCCCTTCTGGAGGCTGACTGTGCACCAGGGCAGTGTCTGTGACATAGAGCCCCAAATCTCTCTGGAGAAATGCTCGTCTCCCCGCTTTCCAGCTTGGATGAGCCCAAGGAGGAAAGCTGATGGCGTGTTCATTTTCTGCAGGTCCCTTCCATGCATGCTGGGTGACACATCCTGGCTGCTGGTGTCTTCCACCCCGGCCTCTGGAGTGAGTAAGACTGAGTGCAGGTGAGACCTGCTGTGACTCCTGAACAGTCCCTGGGCCTGTTGAGTCCTACCTGTACCCTGGGAGCCTCCTTGGGTCACACATGTAGGTAGAGGTCATGGACTGTGAGCCTCTCCTGAGTACTCAGTCCGGTAAAAGCTGATTGCTACCGTGGGGAAAAGTGAAGTTTCTCTGCTTGAGCATCTGTTGCCTCTGGCAGCTTGGCCCTCTGTTGAGTGCCTCCATGTGGCCTCCCTCAGACAGGTCCGGGGAACTAGAGTAGAGGTAAGGCTCTGGAGCGATGCCAGCATGAGCCAACAGGCCCCTCACTTCTTTCCTCTGGCCCTGTGGACGGTGGTGGGACACCAATGCTCCTTGGTAAATGCACCATCTATGGGCTCCCCTGCCACTAACATCCTTCCTCTGCATCCCATCCCAGGGGCACAGCATCCTGCTCTCAGACCGTGAGGTGCCTCCGCACACAGTCATGACCATGCTCATTCACTGGGGAGGTGGGCTCTGTAAGCATGGCTGTCCTCTCCTCCAGGGCTGGGTGGGACCAGCCCTCGGAGGCTTGCATGCTCTGCACTGCAAACTCTAAGAGCGGGGTCCTCTCAGAGTGTGTGCTCCTCATTCTTGCTGCTGCTTCAGAGCAGGAGAAAGGCAGGGGGAGGGTGATGAACCTCGCCTATTTGCTCCCAGCCACATCTGGGAGAGAAAGGGGATTTCAGCGCAGCAGCATCTATGCTGCTGTGACTCGGGGGTGACGCTTGTCCCACCTCTGGACTCCCCTCCTTATTCTGACATGGGAGTTTGTCCCTGACACTTCTTGAGCCTGAGGGGAATTTCAGCTTCTGAACACACCTCCCCTACCAGCTGCACAATGTCCAGGTGCAGAGAGAGTAGGAAAGAACTGAGCAAGATCCTGAGGAGGGGGAGGTCTTTAGGTTTAGTTCACTGTGACATGTCCTAAATGCTGTTGCTTCTTTCTCTAATGCTGGTATTATGGAAACTGAAGGCGCAGTTACGAAACTGGGATGAGGGTGAATATCCATGCTGCGGTCAGCCTCTCTCCACGGCCCCATCCCGTCTGGAAGTCAAAGCAGGCACCTGGGAAGCATGGACCCTGATGCCTTCCATCTCCCTCAGTGAGGCACCGACAGGCCACTACCCCTGCTCATGGGAAAAAAACATTTATTTCATGAAACAAAATTTCTGGTAGGAAGAAGCCTTTAGCACACAGAGGATGTGCTAACATTGGAGAAAAATGTATTTATCTGCATGGCATGCATTTTTTTCTTGGAGGAGAGTTTGCCTACCCGGAATGCTGTGAAAAGCATGTTCGGATTCACCAGAAGAGGTAAATTTCTGAGGGAGACCATGACTTGGACAGTGGAGGGAATGGCCTGTGACCCGTGTCACTCGTGAGCCATGCTGGCAGACTATGCCTGGAAGGGGACCTGGCTCCCTGGGTGAAAAGGCCCACCTGCTGTCCCTGGGACTGGTCCACTTTTTGGAAAAGCTATGGCCCGTTGGGGTGGCTTGGTGATAACGGGGTGTATCTCTCCTCATTCTCCTTTCCTCTTGGTAAGACAGGATTCTGTGGTGGCAGTAATGTAGACCTCGGGGGCCCTGGAATTCTGCTTGGTACCAGTTTAACTCCGTGGCGTGAGGTCCCTGGTGAAACACCATCCTCTCCTTTAGGATCTGCCCAACAGCTGTCATGAGAGTCTGAGCCTCAACCGCCCTGCTGTCCATGGTCGATTTGCTCTTGATTGATTCTTGGCTCTGGACAGTGGCTATTTCAGGCCTGCCTTTTTGCAAGGGCTCTTCTGGTTCTCTGCCTTTACTGGGGAAAATCCACTGCAGAAGGAGCTTAATCCTTTCTTTGAAGCTTTCTGATGGAATCTGTCTCTTCTTTAGGACTAACTGCCGAAACTTGCTTCTTAGGGACTCTGTTGTTTCTTTTTTCTGGCCAGGATGACTCATCCCCTGGGCTTGGTAAACCCTCCGTTCTGCCAGCCCCTTTTTAATCTGTCTTAATTTGGGCCTTATATATTTCTCTCTCCCATCCTTGGGAACAGACTCCTTGCAGTGGCTCTTATATTTGAGCTGTCGCCTCATGTCCACCTGCTGCCCCTGGCTGCTCCCTTCACTTGAGGTAGCATCATAGAGTTTTTGGGAATTGCACTTGTCTCCACTGGATAAGATCTGAAAAGAGGACAGAGATTCCTGAGAAGCCAAGATGTTTGTGGCAAGAAACATATTCGAGTGACAGTCTTTGAGAAGCACATCGGTGGCACAGTCTTGAAGGAGTACTCCAGTTTCACAGTCTTGAAGGAGCACGCTGGTAGCTCGGCCCTGAGCCGGAGCCTGCTGGTCAGCGAACCCTTGAGACTCAAGCTTACGAGACTGTGTCTCAAAGAGTAGATCTTCTGTATTTGAGGCAGCAGATGTGGTGTTCAGTGAGGGGCTTTCACTGGACCTTGGAGACCGTGATCTCCCGAGATCGATATTGATGTCTAGGTATTTGACCTGCACGCTAGGTTCCCTGGTGCCCTTCCCAGCAGAGTCTCCCTCCACGACCTCTTGCGCCCTGGAAGATGGGGAGCATTCATCAAGGTCCACAACTATCACATTAGAGCAAGATGCTGGGGAGGCCTGCCCCCTGGTTTCCTTCTGTGCCTCATTCCTGGCCATGGCTGAACTTGGACTTGGCTCCAGGCTGCCTTTGTCAGCCTCCACTACAGACATGCTGTGCCACATTCTGCCCACAAAGCTGTATGTGGGGGCCTGAGGAGGTGGCTTGTCTTCCTGTCCAGTCAGAGGGGCCTCTGGGGGCTTATGGGTGTCCCCAGGTGTGCGTCCTCCCAGAGCCCCCCGGGCTTCCTCAGTCACCTGTGAGGGGACAGGGAGGGGCCTCTCCAGTGGGGGAACTGCCTCCGTTCTTTTCAGTTTCTCACCTGCATGGGGCTGAGGAGGTTTTCCCAAGCCCTTGGTTAATAGGGCAGTTGACTGGTATCCAGATTCACAGGTGACCTTCAATGTGGGCACTTGAACCTTTTTCAACTTCAAGCGAAATATGAACTTAAGGACTTTGAAGAATAGGCTCCACCTGTGCCTCACCCGAAACCTTATTATATGTGCTTCCAACTCCTGCTCAGTATACGGGCTGAGGACAAGAGACTCATGGGAGGTGGTCATGGAGGCTTTCCCATCCTGAGAGGACTGTGTACTTTCTGTCTTCATGGGAGCATTTGTCTCTCCCAGAGTGCCTAAAACAAGGTTGTCCACAAGCCTCAAGTGACAGACATTCACAGGGATCTCACTCTCACAGATCTGCTCTGCCTTCCTCTCTGTAAGGACTCCTGAGACTTCTGGTTGCTTCCTGTCTAGGCTCAACTCTATTTCTGATGCAAGTTTTGCTCTTGGGTCCTTCACTGGAGGGTTGGCTGGGAACATGTACAGATCTTTTACGATCTTCTCCACACTCTGCCCCACCTCATGGCACAGGTCTGTCCCTGGTAGGATTTGTGCTGGGCACTTGGACCTCATCTTTTGTACATCCTGGCTCATTTTGCCTCGACCTGCAGAAGATCTTGAGGGCCCCTCCCTGTCCTGTGCCTGGCATGGCCGTGGGTATTGATCCTGGGGCTGCATCAGTTTCTGAGATGCTTGGATTCTGCAGGGCAGGCCACTCTGTTGCTGCATGAACCTTTGGGAAATGTGGTGCTCCAGTTTCTTCCGAACCTCAGGGCTGATCAAATGCCCAGGAAGGATGGGGACAGAGCCATGGGCCTGGGAAGACCTGGTCTCCTGGGATGGGTTGAGAGTGACCTGGCTAAAGACTTGCTGAGAATTTTTAACCAAAGAGGGCAAAGTTCTCCTGCTTTCTAGTTGTTTTTTCCAAAAGTGACATTCCTGGTTTTCAATTGCATTTGAACTGAAAGATGATGCCTTATTTGGGACTGTAGTGCAAGATGTTTCAAAGGACTTCTCAATGCCAATCTGGCGTTGAGAAGATGATGACTGGACTAGGGGGGAGGGTGATAGATGGACAGTGGTTTCTAACTGAGCCTGAGGTTGTGGATGATATTGGGGTATGGTTGGAGTTAAAAATTGAGGTTGGGCCTGGATCTCCATATGAGCCCGAGAAGATGGCTGACAGTGAGGTATATTTAGAGCCAGGGGTATCGGTTGGGGCTAGATCTCCACGTAAGCCCGAGGAGGTGGTTGAAACTGGGGCATGGTTGGAGCTGAGGGTTGTTGGTGATCCTGGACCTCCATGGAAATCTCAGATGATGGTGGACATTGAGGCATGGTTGCAGTCCAGGGTAGGGATCGGCCCTGGGTCTCCACATGAGCCTGAACAAGTGGTTGAAACTGGGGCATGTTTGGAGTCCAAGGTAGGGATTGGTCCTGAATCTCCATGTGAGCTTGAGGTTGTGGTGATTGACACTGGGACATGGATGGAGTCTGGACTAGGGGCGGAACCTGGGTCTTCATGTGAGCCCGAAGTGGTAGTTGAAAATGAGACATGGTTTGAGCCAAGAGTTGGGATCGCACCTGTGTCTCCATGTGAGCTCGAGGTGATGGTTGAAATTGGGGCGTGAGTGGAGTCCATGGTGGGGGGCGGGCCTGGGTCTCCATGTGAGTCTGAGGTGGTGGCTGAAAGTGAGGCAGGGTTGGAACCAAGAGTTGGGGTCGGGCCTGGGCCTCCATGTGAGCCCGAGTTGGTGGTAGAGAGTGAGGCATGGTTGAAGCCACGATTTGGGAGCTGGACTGGGTCTCCAATGAAACTTCAGATGATGGTTGACATTGGGGCATGATTGGAGTTAAGGGTAGGGGTTGGGCCTGGGTCTTCATGTGACCCAGAGGTGATGGCTGCAACTGGGGCATGGTGGGAGTCAAGGACTGAGGTTGAGCCTGGGCCACAGGTTGGGTCAAGTGCTTGGCCAATGACAGTTGTGAAGTTACTTTAGCTGGAATATGCAATGGTTTGGCTTTAGAGCGTTCGTTAAATAAGACAGGGCATAACTCTAGAGCTGACCCAGGTACTGTGACAGCAGCTATGAGAGACTCACTGTGCAGAAAGGGGAGACCCCAGAAGAGCTGGCTGCATGTCTTCTGTAGACAGCCCCCCAGAGTATCAGGATATTGGGGCTTCTCGGGACCAAGCAGCTGATCATGTTTGCCAGTTATGTTCCCGAAGTCTTGGTGACCCAAGGTGTCCTGTTTGTGACCCAGCGACTCGATCCTCTTCCCCAAAGAATTCAGGTGGTAGCCTGCCTCCTTGTCCTTTTCTTTCTCCTCCCAAGACTTCAGTTCCACTCTTTTGGTGATTAGTATTTCCAGTAGCTCCTGGACATTAGGGTTGACAAAAGCGAGGCCACCAGCCTCTCCCTGCCCGTTTCGGGGATCTTCCCAGAATGAGGCCTCTGGTGGGTAGAGGGGAAGGCTTTCTTTCTGGGACTCTAAGTGTGTTGAGGGGGAGAAGCTCCAGGCTGTGGCTGCTTCCTGCCACCAGGCCAGGGCCGATCCAGGGCTGCTTGAATGGACAATCCCTGGGATGGCTGGTCTCCAGGGGGAGTGTGGAGATGACCTGTGTGGGATGGTACCCAGTGTGCGTGTCGTGGAGTCACCCTGAGTGAGACTCAGCATGGAGCCTGATGGTGTTGGGGTAGAGCAGGGTGCTGGAAGTGGAGGGCAGGCTCTCCCATGAGGCGGGCTTGGTGGGGAAGGGGAAACAGCCAGTGGCCAGGAGGAAAGGCTGTCCAGGGGAAAGAAAGGCTCTGGTGTTGGAGAGGCACTCAGGTATGACTCTGAGTAAGTGGAAACTGACCCTGGAGAAATGGCAGAAGTGCAGGGTAGAGGCTGCTTGGTCAGAGGAGCTGGGGAAATGGTGGGAGCCGCCTCTTCCCTGCATGGTGGGTGGGCTCCAGCAGGCACTGCTTTGCAAACCTCACCAGGTGAATCTTGCCATGAGATCTGATGAAAGCTGTCCTTGTCAGGGAACCTCCCCAGGTGTCTGCAGGAGACATGAAGAACAAGCTGAAGCCAGGAGCTGCCAGGCCAGGAGGACCAGACAGGCCAGGCGGCGGCGGGGGTGGGATGGGGGGGGGGGTGCAGCCACACCCCACAGTCCTGCACGGCCCCAGTGCTGACTTCACAATGCTCCTGCTGTTCCTCACCACGGGATGATAGCCATACCCTGCCCTCAGGACTCCTCCCAGCTCAGCCCCAGGCTGCCAGAATCCCTGGGTTTACACCACAGACTCTAGAAGAACCCCCTAGAAAGAAAGGGTAGATTCTCTACCTTTGCAGAAGTGAAGTCAGGTCCCAGACCTCTTCCAGTTCTTCCAGGCAATCTCTGCAAGCTGGAAATCAGCAGACTGGGTCATGGTGGTGAAGATAGGAGCCAGGGGTCTTATAGAAGTTGAGTGCATTGTCTCTTTAAGGGCACACCATTGGGAGACTGGAGCCCAAGCTCCAGTGTCCAACACCACATGATCCCTGACAGTGATGGTGACGCTCAAGAAAGGGTTTATCACTTAACGTTTTTCCATATCCTTTACTCCTTACTGCCCTCACCAACTACCTGTAGGCGATGGGCAGGCATCACTTTGCAGTTGAACCTGAGCACAGGTAAACCATGGGTCCTATGTGTCCTGGAGGGCTCACTTCCCAATCCAGGTGCTATTAGTCCAATGCAGCCCACACGCCCTTTTGGTACAGAGTCTTTTCCAGGCCCCTCACAGCTCCATTCTACACATGGAATCTGGGAAGTATCTGGATTCTGCCCTCCTTCCCAGAAACCTCCCTGGGGGATCTGCTTCTCAAGGGAGAAGTCCTGCCACTGGCCCCGCTCAGAGCCCGTGGAGCTGGACCTCATGGCCAGAGTGGTGGGGACTAGCACTCGGGGCACTCATGGCTGGATGTCAGAACTCACCTTTCAAAGCGCCATTTCTCCTGCTGCTCCTGCTTCTTCCCCTTCGTTCCTTTCGATGCTGAGAGAGAAAAAATTAGGGCTTAAGACCCAATTCTCAGTCTCCTCTCTCTAGACAAGCATCAGGCACTAGTGTCCATACATAATATGACTTTCTACATTTCACTGACAGAGCTCTGTGATTTTTCTTTCTTTTCACTCATTTTTAAAGTGGATAAAATATTTTCTGTTTTCCTTCTTTGAAGAATGAAAGACTATTTTCAATGTGAAATGCACTCTGTACTACTTTCGTCACTGTTCCTCTGCTCAAGAAACACACACATTCTCAGACTGTGGGTGAATCTGAGCTTCATCAGGTTGATCTTTGCTTCCTGATACCAGCCCGCCCCCCAGCCCCTGCTCTGATGCTCTTGGGGCTTCAGCGCTGCCAGATCATCAGCCCTGAGACACTGTTCACAGCTGCTGAACTAGGGCTCAGAGTCCTGTCCTCAGCCTGAGACTGAACTCAGTATCCAGTCCTCAACCCCTGGTCGCTGTGTTTGGGACATGCCCTGGACCCCTACCACACCAGGACAACTGATCTGAGATCTTTGGGTAGAAATCCTAGTGTTCACTCTATCTCCTGCCCAGCTGGTTTGTCCCTAGAGGCATAATATTTTCTTCCTTGAAAATAGATGTCCTGTTCTTTCCCACCTCAAGAATCTCTGGTTGATTCAGAAATAATAATAATAAATAATAATAAATAATTCCATATGCTTGTCAGTCTGGACCAAGAGTTCCTTACCTTCCTGATGTTTCCATGTTTCCTAGGGGGAGCAAAGGATGGGTTATTCTCCAGGTAGGGAAGGATCAGGAGAAAGAGCCCCAGTCCACATAGAAAGGCAAGGATGGTATCGATCACCCAGAAAGGGGAGCTGGAGTTCAGCCAAGTATCAAAAGTGCTTTTCAGAGAAAAGAGCAGATTCTCCATCATCTGAATCACACCGCTGCCCTCAGGCAACTGAGCCAAGGGGTGCACTTGGGGACTGAAGTACTAGGCTCGCATCATAGTGATGTGGTCTGGTCACAAAGGGCCCTTGGGGGTGAGAGGGGTTAGCAGAGGAGGAGGCTAGACCATAGCCCCTCCCTAACCATCCAGCCACACAGCTCCATTCATCTCCCTTCTCTGAGCCTTCCCGTCCTACCTTCTCATCCTGGTAGAGACATTGGTCAAGTGTTGCTTCTTTCCACCTAGAACTCTGAGAATTCCTGGTTCCTTTGATAACATTGCTTGAGTCCCATCAATACTTTAAAAATTCTGGAGTTCTCCCTATAACTTTGGTTAATCCCAGGTATTTTTACTTTTATGATATATATTTTTTCTAATTTCAGTTAATTTTTACTATATTCAACTACTGGGAATTAAAAATTAATTTCAAATAATTTGAAATTTACAAGGCTATGAAATATAAAACAAACTGAAATAAACTTTCAGAGTAAGTTTTTCATAATTTGCCAGCATCCTTGTTTTCTGAACCCAATACACTGAACAAAAAGATTTGGAACACTCTGTACAGATACACACACATCCTTTTAACAAATCAGCCCAGTGTTTTCAAATCTAAGAACCAAGTTTGTTTGGTTTTTTTTCCCAGTTCAAAAGTTATCTTTCAGTATTTGTTATAAGTCGGACTGCTAGCAGTCAATTCTCCCAGTCTCTGTTTATCTGGGAACATTTTTATTTTGCCTTTTTCCCTGAAGCATAGATTTTATAGACACGGAATACTTGGGTGACAATTTTTTTCTTTCAAATCTTTCAATATGACATCCCATGGCCTTCACGCTGCCATTTCTGACTAGAAGTCAGTGATTAATCTTATTGTGGTCTCCTCATATATGGAGAGGAGAAGGAAATGGAAACTCACTCCAGTATGCTTGCCTAGAGAATCCCGTGGACAGAGGAGCCTGGTGGGCTGCTGTCCATGGGGTCGCACAGAGTCGGACATGACTGAAGCGACTTAGCATGCATGTATGCATTGGAGAAGGAAATGGCAATCCACTCCAGTGTTCTTGCCTGGAGAGGCCCAGGAACAGAGGAGCCTGGAAAGGCTGCCATCTATGCGGTCACACAGAGTCAGACACAACTGAAGTGACGCAGCAGCAGCAGCATATCTGGAGAACACTTTCTCTCTGGCTACTTTCAAGATTTTTCCTTTGTTTTTCCACAGTTTGACCAAGATGTGTCATAGAGTGGATGTGTTTCCTGTCATTTTTCTAGAGGTGAACTCTGAATCTGGAGAGTGTTTTTCATCAAAATTTTATAAATTTTTAGCCATGAGGTCTACAAGTAATGTTATGCTGTCCCCTCTCATCTCCCTTCTTTCCGAGAGTCTCTTTCCTTCCATATTTGATGGTGTGCTGAGTGGATGCTGTAGATCGTTTTCCCTCAACATCTTCTCTCTTTGTTTTTTACACTGATTTCCTGAATTCATCATTCAGTTTATGGATTCTTTCTGCTACCATCTCAAGTGTGCTATTGAACCTATTTTTCAATTTAACAACTATAGTTTTCAAGTCTAGGGTTTATATTAGTTTCCTTTTTAAAAACAATTCCTAGCTACTCATTGAGTGTCTCTTTTGACTGAGTATCATATTTTCATCTAATTCTTCAAGCATGGCTCCTTTAGTCCATCTTGCAGTTATCATTATTTTGATATTTTAATGTTTTGACCTTCATACTGAATTTATAAGTGACATATGAGTTATATGTGATATATAAATGCTTTGCTCACCACTGTTTCAACACTAGAGTTTTCTGATTTTAACTGTGTACTTATCTGTCCCAGCAAGTTCTATACTTTGATAGAGTTTCCTTTTCTTAATTACCATCTTTTCATTTCAGCTTGTAGAACTCCTTTTAACATTTCCTATTAGACTGATCTAATGGGGATGAAAGTAGGGAAAACCACTAGACCATTCAGGTATGACCTAAATCAAATCCTTTATGAGTGTACAGTGGACGTGAGAAATAGACTTAAGGGACTAGATCTGATAGACAGAGAGCCTGATGAATTATGGACGGAGCTTCATGACATTGTACGGGAGACAGGGATCAAGCCATCCCCATGGAAAAGAAATGCAAAAAGGCAAAATGCTTGTCTGAAGAGGCCTTACAAATAGCTGTGAAATGAAGAGAAGTGAAAAGCAAAGGAGAAAAGGAAAGGTATTCCCATTGGAATGCAGAGTTCCAAAGAATAGCAAGGAGAAATAAGAAAGCCTTCCTCAGCGATCAAGTGCAAAGAAATACATGAAAACAACAGAATGGGAAAGACCAGAGATCTCTTCAAGAAAATTAGAGATACCAAGGGAACATTTCGTGCAAAGATGGGTTTGATAAAGGTCAGAAAAGTTATGGACCTAACAGAAGCAGAAGATATCAATAAGAGGTGGCAAGGATACACAGAAGAACTGTACAAAAAAGGTCTTCATGACCCAGATAATCATCATGGTGTGATCACTCACCTAGAGCCAGACATCCTGGAATGTGAAGTCAAGTGGGCCTTAGAAAGCATCACTACGAACAAAACTAGTGGAGGTGATGGAATTCCAGGTGAGCGATTGCAAGTCCTAAAAGATGATGATGTCAAAGTGCTGCACTCAATATGCCAGCAAATTTGGAAAACTCAGCAGTGGCCATAGGTCAGCTTTCATTCCAATACCAAAGAAAGGAAATCCCAAAGAATGCTCAAACTACCGCACAATTGCACTCATCTCACACGCTAGTAAAGTAACACTCAAAATTCTCCAAGCCAGGCTTCAGCAATACGTGAACTGTGAACTTCCAGATGTTCAAGCTGGTTTTAGAAAAGGCAGAGGGATGAGAGATCAAATTGGCAACAACCGCTGGATCATCAAAAAAGCAAGAGAGTTCCAGAAAAACATCTATTTCTGCTTGATTGACTATTTTAAAGCCTTTGACTGTGTGGATCACAATAAACTGTGGAAAATTCTGAAAGAGATGGGAACACCAGACCACCTGACCTGCCTCTTGAGAAACCGGTATGCAGGTCAGCAAGCAACAGTTAGAACTGGACCTGGAGCAACAGACTGCTTCCAAATAGGAAAAGGAGTATGTCAATGTTGTATATTTTCACCCTGCTTATTTAACTTCTATGCAGAGTACATCATGAGAAACGCTGGGCTGCAGGAAGCACAAGCTGGAATCAAGATTGCTGGGAGCAATATCAATAACCTCAGATATACAGATGACACCACCCTCATGGCAGAGAGTGAGGAAGAACTAAAGAGCCTCTTGATGAAAGTGAAGGAAGAGAGTGAAAAAGTTGGCTTAAATCTCAACATTCAGAAAACTAAGATCATGGCATCTGGTCCCATCACTTCATGGCAAATAGATGCAGAAACTGTGGAAACAGTGTCAGACTTTATTTTTTGGGCTCCAAAATCACTGCAAATGTTGACTGCAGCCATGAAATTAAAAGACGGTTACTCCTTGGAAGGAAAGTTATGACCAACCTAGATGGCACATTAAAAAGCAGAGACATTACTTTGCTAACAAAGGTCTGTCTAGTCGCGGCTATGGTTTTTCCAGTGGTCACGTATGGATGTGAGAGTTGGACTGTGAAGAAAGCTGAGCGCCAAAAAATTGATGCTTTTGAACTGTTATGTTGGAGAGGACTCGAGAGCCCCGTGGACTGCAAGGAGATCCAACCAGTCCATCCTAAAGGAGATCAGTCCTGGGTGTTCATTGGAAGGACTGATGCTGAAGCTGAAACTCCAATACTTTGGCCACCTCATACGAAGAGCTGACTCATTGAAAAAGACCCTGATGCTGGGAGGGACTGGGGGCAGGAGGAGATGGCGACAACAGAGGATGAGATGCTGGATGGCATCACCGACTAATGGACATGAGTCTGAGTAAACTCTGGGAGTTGGTGATGGACAGGGAGGCCTGGCGTGCTGCGATTCATGGGGTCGCAAAGAGTCGGACATGACTGAGCGACTGAACTGCACTGAACTGAAGAACCCTCCAGCCTAAAACAAGGAGGCACCAAACACAGCAAACTAAATAAAATGAAAAGATGAGAAATATACAGGAGGTGAAGGAACATGGTAAAACTCGATAGACCAAACAAAAGAAGAGGAGACAGGGAGTCTATCAGAGAATTCAGAACACTGATAGTAAAGGTGATACAAAATCTTGAAAACAAAATGAAGGCAGGGGTAAAAGCAAATCACTATGAAAAAGTCATCAAACAACAATGAAAGAAAGCTAGAGAGGAAGAGGACAACACCTGCAAAATATACAGAAGACAATTAACTAAACAGGAACAGTAACCCCTACTGATCAATAAATAAGATAAATGGATTAAACAGTGGTTGAATGGTTTAAAAAAGAAAGAAATAAAAAGACCCAACTTGAAGTTATCTACAAGAAACTCATTTTAGATTTAAAGACATATATAGGCTCAAAATGAAGGGATAAAAAAAGATACTCCATGCATGTAAATAGTAAGCAAAAGAAAGCAGGGGTGGCTACTCATATAAAAGAGAAAATAGATATTAAGTCCAAAATTGTCTCCATAGAAAAAGAACATCTCTGTATTTTAATAAGAGTCACTTCTACAGGAAGATATAAAAATTATATATGCATACAGCATCAGAGCCCATAAAGGTAGAAAGCAAATACTGGAAAACAAGAAAAAAAATTGATTGCATAAAGTGGCCGTAAGGAACTTCAATTATCCACTTATAAAAACGGATAGAGAATCAGTAAACAAACATGCCTTGAAAACACTATAGATCACATGCTCCTTACAGACATATTTAAACATACCACCAAAGAGCAGTGCATATACATTCAAATACACAAGCAGCCTTCTCCAGGACACTCAATAGGCCACAGTCAAGTTTTAACAAATTCAAAAAATTTGGTTATGAAATTACTATTTCAAAATAATTATTAATTAATTAATTAATAAATTTGAAATAATTTAGGTATCTTTTCTGACCACAGTAAGATGAAATAAATCCCTTAAGAGCAAGAAAACAGGAAAATTGAGAAATATGTGGAAACTAAACCATACAGTCTTTTCCCCACTTGTGGTTTTACTGAGGCTTAACTGACATTGACCACTGCATAATTTTAAGACATACAGCATAATGATTTGACTTACATACATCAGGAAATGATTATCACAAGAAGGTTAGTGAACATCATCTCATATGGATACAAAATAAAAATAAAAGAAAAAAATTTTTCTTTTGTGACGAGAACTCTTAGGATTTACTTTCTTAAACCTCATATATAAAATACACCAATTTTAACTATATTTATCACGCTGCATAAAAGCTTTTTTTTAAAAAAAATTGGGTCAAAGATGAAATCAAAGGGAAAATGAAAAAGTATATTGAGACAAACTAAAATGAAACACAACACACTAAGACTTATGGGATGAACCAAAAGCAAAACTACAGGAGATGTTCATAATGATAATTGCATACATTAAAAGGTAAGAGAAACTTCAAATAAAAAATTTAATTTTATGCCTCAAGGAACTATAGAAAATGAAAACACTCATCTCACATTTAGCAGAAGGAATGAGACAACAGAAAAGTAATAGAAAATATAAACAAAACTAAGTAGTGTTTTCTGGAAAACATTAATGTGACAGACTGTTAGTTAGATTAAGATGAAAGAGACACAAATCAATGAAATCAGAAATGAAAAATGATGCCTCAGTAATAAAAGAATCATTAGAATCGATCATAAATAATTATGTCAACAAATTAGATAACCTAGAAGAAACAGATAAATTCCTAGAAACATACAACCTATTAACACTGAATTGAGACAAAATAGAAAGTCGGAACAGACCAATAACAAATAAGGAGACAGAATCAATAATATAGAAATAAAGAAAATTCAGGGCCATATGACTTCATTGGTAAGTTTTACCAAACATTTAAAGAATTCAGACCAATCCTTTTCAAGTCCTCCATGAAAACTGGAGAGCAGGGAACACTTTTAAATTAAGTCTACAAGGCCAGCATTACCTTGATATCAAAGTCAGAAAAAGACATTACAAGAAGATTATAGGTCAATATCTGGAATGAGCACAGATTCAAAAATCCTCAAAAAATGTTAGCAAAGCTAATTCAAGAATTAATTAGAAGGATCCTACTTCATGATTAAATGTGATTGATTCATGGGATGCAAGAATGGTGCAAAATAACACAAATCAATCAACATAACACACTACATTAACAAAATGGGGAAAAACTCATGATCATCTCAATAGACGCAGAAAAGGATTTGACAATATTCAACATTCTTTCTCAGCAAATTGGGTACAGAAGGATCACACCTCAACACAATAATGGCACATATGAAAAGATCACAGCAAACATATGACTCAAAAGTGAAAAACTGAAAGCTTTCACTCTAATATCAGGAAGAAGGCAAAAATGCCCACACCCACCACGTTTATTTAACACAGCACTGAAAGTCCGAGCCAGAGGACTTAGGCAAGACGAAGAAATAAAATGCATTAAAATCAGAAAGGAAGAAGTCAAATTGCCTCCATTTGCAGAT
>NW_026871075.1:0-148926 GCF_033118175.1 Dama dama
TATTTTTCACACGTTTTCAGGCTCTTCATATATTTCAACACCGCTTCATGCTCCTCCTATTTTTCAGAACGTTTCATGCGCCTCATAATTTTGACACCTTTTGAAGCACTTCATATTTTTCTCACCCTTTGAAGTTCTTCATATTTTTCATATTTTTGAAGCTCTTCATATTTTCACACGTTTTCAGGCTCTTCATGTTTTTCAACACCGCTTCATGCTCCTCCTATTTTTAAAACTGTATCATGCTCCTCATATTTTTCACACCTTTTGAAGCTCTTCATGTTTTTCACAACTTTTCAGGCTCTTCATGTTTTTCAACACATCTTCATGCTCCTCATATTTTTCTGACCGTTTCATGCTCCTCATATTTTTGACACATTGTGAAGCTCTTCATATTTTTCTCACCCTTTGAAGCTCTTCATATTTTTCATATTTTTGAAGCTCTTCATATTTTCACACGTTTTCAGGCTCTTCATGTTTTTCAACACCGCTTCATGCTCCTCCTATTTTTAAAACTGTATCATGCTCCTCATATTTTTCACACCTTTTGAAGGTCTTCATATTTTTCACACATTTTCAGGCTCTTCATGTTTTTCAACATCGCTTCTTGCTCCGCCTATTTTTCAGACCGTTTCATGCTCCTCATATTTTTGACACCTTTTGAAGCTCTTCATATTTTTCTCACCCTTTGAAGCTCTTCATATTTTTCATATTTTTGAAGCTCTTCATATTTTCACACCTTTTCAGGCTCTTCATGTTTTTGAACACCACTTAATGCTCCTTCTATTTTTCAGAGAGTTTCATGTTCCTCATGTATTTCACACCTTTTGAAGCTTTTCATATTTTTCACACTTTTTCAGGCTCTTCATGTTTTTCAACACCACTTCATTCTTCTCCTATTTTTCAGCCCGTTTCATGCTCCTCATGTATTTCACACCTTTTGAAGCTCTTCATATTTTTCACACCTTTTCAGGCTCTTCATGTTTTTGATCACCATTTCATGCTCCTCCCATTTTTCAGACCGTTTCATTCTCCTCATATTTTTGACACCTTTTGAAGCTGTTCATATTTTTCACACCTTTTAAGACTCTTCATGTTTTTGAACACCGCTTCATGCTCCTCCTATTATTCAGAACGTTTCATGCTTCTCATATTTTTGACACCTTTTGAAGCTCTTCATATTTTTCACACCCTTTCAGGCTCTTAATGTTTCTCAACACCACTTCATGCTCCTCCTATTTTTCAAACGTTTTCATGCTCCTCATATTTTTGACACCTTTAGAAACTCTTCAAATCTTTCACACATTTTCAGGCTCTTCATGTTTTTCCACACCGCTTCATGCTCCTCCTATTTTTCAGCCCGTTTCATGCTCCTCATGTATTTCACACCTTTTGAAGCTCTTCATATATTTCACACATTTTAAGGCTCTTCTTTTTTTTCAACACCACAACATGCTCCTCCTATTTTTCAGACCGTTTCACGCTCATCTTTTTTTGACACGTTTTGAATCTCTTCATATATTTCACACCTTTTCAAGTTCTTCATATTTTTCACACCTTTTCAGGCTCTTCATGTTTTTCAACACCGCTTCATGCTCCTCCTATTTTTCAGACCGTTACATGCTACTCATATTTTTGACACCTTTTGAAGCTTTCATATTTTTCACACCTTTTCAAGCTCTTCATTTTTTTCAACACTACTTCTTGCTCCTCCTATATTTCAGACTGTTTCATGCTCATCTAATTTTTAACACCTTTTGAAGCTCTTCATATTTTTCACACCTTTTGAATCTCTTCATATTTTTCACACGTTTTCAGGCTCTTCATCTATTTCAACATCGCTTCATGCTGCTTCTATTTCTCAGACCCTTTCATGCTCCTCTTATTTTTGACACCTTTTGAAGCTCTTCATATTTTTCACACCTTTTCAGGATCTTCATGTTTTTCAACACCGCTTCATGCTTCTCCTATTTTTCAGCCCATTTCATGCTCCTCATATTTTTGACACCTTTTGAAGCTCTTCATATTTTTTACAACTTTTCAGGCTCTTCTTTTTTTTTAACACAACTTCATGCTCCTCCTATTTTTTAGACCTTTTCATGCTCCTCATATTTTTCAGATCTTTTGAAGCTCTTCGTATTTTTCACACCTTTCCAGGCTGTTCATGTTTTTGAACACCGCTTCATGCACCTCCTATTTTAGAGACCGTTTCATTCTCCTCATGTATTTCACACCTTTTGAAGCTCTTCCTATTTTTCACACCTTTTCAGGCTCTTCATGTTTTTGAACACCGCTTCATGCTCCTTCTATTTTTCAGACCGTTTCATGCTCCTCATATTTTTGACACATTTTGAAGCTCCTTCAATTTTTCACACCTTTTCAGGCTCTTCATGTTTTTGAACACCGCTTCATGCTCATCCTATTTTTCACACGTTTTGAATCTCTTCATATTTTTTCACACCTTTTCGGGCTCTTCATGTTTCTGAACACTGCTTCATGCTCCTCCTATTTTTGAGACCGTATAATGCTCCTCATGGAATTGACAACTTTTGAAGCTCTTCATATTTTTCACACTTTTTCAGGCTCTTCATTATTCTGAACACCGCTTCTTGCTCCTCCTATTTTTTAGACCATTTCATGCTCCTCATATTTCTGACACCTTTTGAAGCTCTTCATATTTTTCACACCTTTTCAGCTCTTCATGTTTTTGAACACCTCTTCATGCTCCTCCTATTTTTCAGACCGTTTCATGCTCCACTTGTATTTCACCCCTTTTGAAGCTCTTCATATATTTCACTCCTTTTCAGGCTCCTCATGTTTTTGAACAGCGTTTCATGCTCCTTCTATTCTTCATACCGTTTCATGCTCCTCATATTTTTGACACCTTTTGAAGCTCTTCAATTTTTTCACACCTTTTCAGGTTCTTCATGTTTTTCAACACCACGTCATGCTCCTCCTATTTTTCATACTGTTTCTTGCTTCTCTTGTATTTCACACCTTTTGAAGCTCTTCATATTTTTCACACCTTTTCAGGATCTTCATGTGTTTGAACACCGCTTTATGCTCCTCTTCTTTTTCAGACCGTTTCATGCTCCTCAATTTTGACACCTTTTGAAGCTCTTCATATTTTTCACACGTTTTGAAGCTCTTCATATTTTTCACACCTATTCAGGCTCTTCATGTTTTTCAACACCACTTCTTGGTTCTCCTATTTTTCAGACCGTTTCATGCTCATCTCGTTTTTGACATCTTTTGAAGCTCTTCATATTTTTCACACGTTTTCAGGCTCTTCATGTTTTTCACCACCGCTTCATGCTCATCCTATTTTCCAGACCGCTTCATGCTCCTGATATTTTTGACACGTTTTGAAGCTATTCATATTTTTCACACATTTTGAAGCTCTTCATATTTCTCACCCGTTTTCAGGCTCTTCATGTTTTTGAACACCGCTTCATGCTCCTCCTATTTTTCAGACCGTTTCATGCTCCTCATGTATTTCACACCTTTGGAAGCTCTTCATATTTTTCAAACCTTTTTAGGCTCTTCATGTATTTCAACACCACTTCATGCTCCTCATCTTTTTCAGACCGTTTCATGCTCATCTCAATTTTGACACATTTTGAAGCTCTTCATATTTTTCACACCTTTTGAAGCTCTTCATATTTTTCACACCTTTTCAGGCTCTTCATGTTTTTGAACACCGTTTCATGCTGCTCCTATATTTCAATCCGTTTCATGATCCTCATGTATTTCACACCTTTGAACCTCTTCATATTTTACACACCTTTTCAGGCTCTTCATGTATTTCAACACCACTTCATGCTCCTCATCTTTTTCAGACTGTTTCATGCTCATCTCAATTTTGACACATTTTGAAGCTCTTCATATTTTTCACACCTTTTGAAGCTCTTCATATTTTTCACAACTTTTCAGGCTCTTCATGTTTTTGAACACTGCTTCATGCTCCTCCTATTTTTCAGGTCATTTCATGCTCCTCATATTTTTGAAAACTTTTGAAGCTCTTCATATTTTTCACTCCTTTTCAGGCTCCACATGTTTTTGAACAGCGCATCATGCTCCTCCTATTTTCAGACAGTTCCATGCTCCTCATATTTTTGACACTTTTTGAAGCTCTTCATAAATTTCACCCCTTTTCAGACTCTTCATGTTTTTCAAAACCACTTCATCCTCCAAATATTTTTCAGACGGCTTCATGCTCATCTCATTTTTGACACCTTTTGAAGCTCTTCATATTTTTGACACCTTTTGAAGCTCTTCATATTTCTCACACTTTTTCAGGCTCTTCATGTTTTTCAACACCGCTTCATGCTCCTCCTATTTTTCAGACCGTTTCATGCTCCTCAAATTTTTGACACCTTTTAAATCTCTTCATATATTTCACACCTTTTCAGGCTCGTCATTTTTTTGAACACCACTTCATGCTCCTCCTATTTTTCAGACCGTTTCATGCTCCTCATATTTTGACACCTTTTGAAGCTCCTCATATTTTTCACACCTTTTGAAGCTCTTCATATTTTTCACACCTTTTGAAGCTCTTCATATTTTTCACAACTTTTCAGGCTCTTCATGTTTTTGAACACCGTTTCATGCTCCTCCTATATTTCAGACCATTTCATGCTCCTCATATTTTTGACAGCGTTTGAAGCTCTTCAAATATTTCACACATTTTCAGGCTCTTCATCTATTTCAACACCGCTTCATGCTGCTTCTATTTTTCAGACCCTTTCATGCTCATCTCGTTATTGACATCTTTTGAAGCTCTTCATATTTTTCACACCTTTTGAAGCTCTTCATATTTTTCACACGTTTTCAGGCTCTTCATGTTTTTCACCACCGCTTCATGCTCATCCTATTTTCCAGACCGCTTCATGCTCCTGATATTTTTGACACGTTTTGAAGCTATTCATATTTTTCACACATTTTGAAGCTCTTCATATTTTTCACCCATTTTCAGGCTCTTCATATTTTTCAACACCACTTCATGCTTCTCCTATTTTTCAGCCCATTTCATGCTCCTCATATTTTTGACACCTTTTGAAGCTCTTCATATTTTTTACAACTTTTCAGGCTCTTCTTTTTTTTTTAACACAACTTCATGCTCCTCCTATTTTTTAGACCTTTTCATGCTCCTCATATTTTTCACATCTTTTGAAGCTCTTCGGATTTTTCACACCTTTCCAGGCTGTTCATGTTTTTGAACACCGCTTCATGCACCTCTTATTTTAGAGACCGTTTCATTCTCCTCATGTATTTCACACCTTTTGAAGCTCTTCCTATTTTTCACACCTTTTCAGGCTCTTCATGTTTTTGAACACCGCTTCATGCTCCTTCTATTTTTCAGACCGTTTCATGCTCCTCATATTTTTGACACATTTTGAAGCTCCTTCAATTTTTCACACCTTTTCAGGCTCTTCATGTTTTTGAACACCGCTTCATGCTCCTCCTATTTTTCACACGTTTTGAATCTCTTCATATTTTTTCACACCTTTTCGGGCTCTTCATGTTTCTGAACACTGCTTCATGCTCCTCCTATTTTTGAGACCATATAATGCTCCTCATGGAATTGACAACTTTTGAAGCTCTTCATATTTTTCACACTTTTTCAGGCTCTTCATTATTCTGAACACCGCTTATTGCTCCTCCTATTTTTTAGACCATTTCATGCTCCTCATATTTCTGACACCTTTTGAAGCTCTTCATATTTTTCACACCTTTTCAGCTCTTCATGTTTTTGAACACCGCTTCATGCTCCTCCTATTTTTCAGACCGTTTCATGCTCCACTTGTATTTCACCCCTTTTGAAGCTCTTCATATATTTCACTCCTTTTCAGGCTCCTCATGTTTTTGAACAGCGTTTCATGCTCCTTCTATTCTTCATACCGTTTCATGCTCCTCATATTTTTGACACCTTTTGAAGCTCTTCAGTTTTTTCACACCTTTTCAGGTTCTTCATGTTTTTCAACACCACTTCATGCTCCTCCTATTTTTCATACTGTTTCTTGCTTCTCTTGTATTTCACACCTTTTGAAGCTCTTCATATTTTTCACACCTTTTCAGGATCTTCATGTGTTTGAACACCGCTTCATGCTCCTCTTCTTTTTCAGACCGTTTCATGCTCCTCAATTTTGACAACTTTTGAAGCTCTTCATATTTTTCACACCTTTTGAAGGTCTTCATATTTTTCACACCTTTTCAGGCTCTTCATGTTTTTCAACACCACTTATTGCTTCTCCTATTTTTCAGACCGTTTCATGCTCATCTCGTTTTTGACATCTTTTGAAGCTCTTCATATTTTTCACACCTTTTGAAGCTCTTCATATTTTTCACACGTTTTCAGGCTCTTCATGTTTTTCACCACCGCTTCATGCTCATCCTATTTTCGAGACCGCTTCATGCTCCTGATATTTTTGACACGTTTTGAAGCTATTCATATTTTTCACACATTTTGAAGCTCTTCATATTTTTCACCCGTTTTCAGGCTCTTCATGTTTTTGAACACCGCTTCATGCTCCTCCTATTTTTCAGACCGTTTCATGCTCCTCATGTATTTCACACCTTTGGAAGCTCTTCATATTTTTCAAACCTTTTCAGGCTCTTCATGTATTTCGACACCACTTCATGCTCCTCATCTTTTTCAGACAGTTTCATGCTCATCTCATTTTTGACACATTTTGAAGCTCTTCATATTTTTCACACCTTTTGAAGCTCTTCATATTTTTCACACCTTTTCAGGCTCTTCATGTTTTTGAACACCGTTTCATGCTCCTCCTATATTTCAATCCGTTTCATGATCCTCATGTATTTCACACCTTTGAACCTCTTCATATTTTACACACCTTTTCAGGCTCTTCATGTGTTTCAACACAACTTCATGCTCCTCATCTTTTTCAGACCGTTTCATGCTCATCTCATTTTTGACACATTTTGAAGCTCTTCATATTTTTCACACTTTTTGAAGCTCTTCATATTTTTCACAACTTTTCAGGCTCTTCAAGTTTTTGAAAACTGCTTCATGCTCCTCCTATATTTCAGGTCATTTCATGCTCCTCATATTTTTGAAACATTTTGAAGCTCTTCATATTTTTCACTCCTTTTCAGGCTCCACATGTTTTTGAACAGCGCATCATGCTCCTCCTATTTTCAGACCGTTCCATGCTCCTCATATTTTTGACACCTTTTGAAGCTCTTCATAAATTTCACCCCTTTTCAGGCTCTTCATGTTTTTCAACACCACTTCATCCTCCAAATATTTTTCAGACGGCTTCATGCTCATCTCATTTTTGACACCTTTTGAAGCTCTTCATATTTTTGACACATTTTGAAGCTCTTCATATTTCTCACACTTTTTCAGGCTCTTCATGTTTTTCAACACCGCTTCATGCTCCTCCTATTTTTCAGACCGTTTCATGCTCCTCAAATTTTTGACACCTTTTAAAGCTCTTCATATATTTCACACCTTTTCAGGCTCGTCATTGTTTTGAACACCACTTCATGCTCCTCCTATTTTTCAGACCGTTTCATGCTCCTCATATTTTGACACCTTTTGAAGCTCCTCATATTTTTCACACCTTTTGAAGCTCTTCATATTTTTCACACCTTTTGAAGCTCTTCATATTTTTCACAACTTTTCAGGCTCTTCATGTTTTTGAACACCGTTTCATGCTCCTCCTATATTTCAGACCATTTCATGCTCCTCATATTTTTGACAGCGTTTGAAGCTCTTCAAATATTTCACACATTTTCAGGCTATTCATGTTTTTCAACACAAATTCATGCTCCCCCTATTTTTCAGACCGTTTCATGCTCATCTCATTTTTGACATCTTTTGAAACTCTTCATATTTTTCACAGCTTTTGAAGCTCTTCATATTTTTCACACGTTTTCGGGCTCTTTATGATTTTCAACACCGCTTCTTGCTCCTTCTAATTTTCAGACCGTTTCATGCTCCTCATATTTTTGACACCTTTTGAAGCTCTTCATATTTTTCACTCCTTTTCAGGCTCTTCATGTTTTTGGACACCGCTTCATGCTCCTCATATTTTTAACACCTTTTGAAGCTCTTCATATTTTTCACACCTTTTCATGCTCTTCATGTTTTTGAACACCGCTTCATGATGCTCCTATTTTCCTGACCGTTTCATGCTCTTCATATTTTTGACATCTTATGAAGCTCTTCATATTTTTCACACCTTTTGAAGCTCTTCATATTTTTCACACGTTTTCAGGCTCTTCATGTTTTTAACCACCGCTTCATGCTCATCCTATTTTCCATACCGTTTCATGCTCCTGACATTTTTGACACGTTTTGAAGCTCTTCATATTTTTCATACCTTTTGAAGCTCTTCATATTTTTCACACCTTTTCAGGCTCTTCATGTTTTTGAACACCGCTTCATGCTCCTCCTCTTTTTCAGACCGTTTCATGCTCCTCATATTTTTGACACCTTTTGAAGCTCTTCATATTTTTCAAGCCTTTTCAGGCTCTTCATATTTTTGAACACAACTTCATGCTCCTCCTATTTTTCAGACCGTTTCATGTTCATCTCTTTTTTGCCACCATTGGAAGCTCTTCATTTTTTTCATACCTTTTGAAGATCTTCATATTTTTCACACGTTTTCAGGCTCTTCATGTTTTTTAACACCGCATCATGCTCCTCCTATTTTTCAGACCGTTTCATGCTCCTCATATTTTTGACAGGTTTTGAAGCTCTTCATATTTTTCACACCTTTTCAGGCTCTTTATGTTTTTCAACACCGTTTCATGCTCCTTTTATTTTTCAGACCGCTTCATGCTCCTAATATTTTTGACACCCTTTGAAGCTCTTCATATATTTCACATATTTTCAGGCTCTTCATGTTTTTGAACACAGCTTCATGCTCCTCCTAATTTTCAGACCGTTTCATACTCCTCATGAATTTCACACCTTTTAAACCTCTTCATATTTTTCACACCTTTTCAGTCTCTTCAAGTTTTTGAACACTGGTACATGCTCCACCTATTTTTCACACCTTTTGAAGCTCTTCAAATTTGTCGCACCTTTTCAGGCTCTTCATGTTGTCAACACCGTTTCATGCTCCTCCTATTTTTCAGACCGTTTCATGCTCCTCATATTTTTCACACCTTTTGAAGCTCTTCATATATTTCACACCTTTTCAGGCTCCTCATGTTTTTGAACACCGCTTCATGCTCCTCCTTTTTCAGACCGATTCATGCTCCTGATGTATTTCACACCTTTTGAAGCTCTTCACATTGTTCACACCTTTTCAGGCTCTTCACGTTTCTGAACACTGTTTCAAGCTGTTCCTAATTTTCAGACCGTTTCATGTTCCTCATATTTTTGACACCTTTTGAAGCTCTTCATATATTTCACACCTTTTCAGGCTCTTCATGTTTTTCAACACCACTTCCTCCTCCTCCTATTTTTCAGACCGCTTCATGCTCCTCTCATTTTTGACACCTTTTGAAGCTCTTCATATTTTTGACAACTTTTGAGGCTCTTCATATTTCTCACACGTTTTCAGGCTCTTCATGTTTTTCAACACCGCTTCATGCTCCTCCTCTTTTTCAGACCGTTTAATGCTCATCTCATTTTTGAAACCTTTTGAAGGTCTTCATATTTTTCACACCTTTTGAAGCTCTTCATATTTTCACAACTTTTCAGGCTTTTCATGTTTTTGAACACCGTTTCATGCTCCTGCATATTTCAGACCGATTCTTGCTGCTCATATGTTTGACACGTTTTGAAGCTCTTCATATTTTTCACACCTTTTCAGGCTCTTCATGTTATTCAACAACACTTCATGCTCCTCCTATTTTTCAGACCTTTTGAAACTCTTCATATTTTTCACACCGTTTCAGGCTCTTCATATTTTTGAACACCGTTTCATGCTCCTCATATTTTTCAGCGCGTTTCATGCTTCTCATATTTTTGACACCTTTTGAAGCTCTTCATATTTTTCACACCTTTTCAGGCTTTTCATGTTTTTTAACACCGCTTCATGCTCCTCCTATTTTTACACCTTTGAAGCTCTTCATATTTTTCACACCTTTTCAGGTTGTTCATGTTTTTGAACACGGTTTCATGCTCCTCCTGTTTTTCAGACCGTTTCATGCTCCTCTTAATTTTGACACATTTTGACGCTCTTCATATTTTTCACACCTTTTGAAGCTCTTCATATTTTTCAAACCTTTTTCGGCTCTTTATGAATTTTAAAACCGCTTCATGCTCCTCCTATTTTTCAGACCGTTTCATGCTCATCTCATTTTTGACACCTTTTGAAGCTCTTCATATTTTTCACACCTTATGAAGCTGTTCATATTTTTCACATTTTTGAAGCTCTTCATATTTTTCACACTTTTTCAGGCTCTTCATATTTTTCAACACCGCTTCATGCTCCTGCTATTTTTCAGACCGTTTCATACTCTTCATATTTTTCACACGTTTTCAGGCTCTTCATGTTTTTGAACACGGCTTCATGCTCCTCCTATTTTTCAGACCGTTTTATGCTCCTCATGTATTTCACAGCTTTTGAAGCTCTTCATATTTTGCACACCTTTTCAGGCTCTTCATGTTTTTCACAACTACTTCATGCTCCTCCTATTTTTCAGACCGTTTCATGCACTTCTCATTGTTTACACCTTTTGAAGCTCTTCATATTTTTCACAGCTTTTCAGTCTCACCATGTTTTTCAACACCACTTCATGCTTCTCTTATTTTTCAGAAGGTTTCATGCTCATCTCATTTTTGACACCTTTGAAGGTCTTCATATTTTTCACACCTTTTGAAGCTCTTCATATTTTTCACACCTTTTCAGGCTCTTCATGTTCTTGAACACAGCTTCATGCTCCTCCTATTTTTCAGACCGTTCCATGCTCTTCATATTTTTGACACCTTTTGAAGCTCTTCATATTTTTCACACCTTTTCAGACTCTTTATATTTTTGAACACCGCTTCATGCTCCTCTTATTTTTCAGACCGTTTCATGCTCATCTCATTTTTGACACCTTTTGAAACTCTTCATATTTTTCACATCTTTTCAGGCTCTTCATGTTTTTCAACACCGCTTCATGCTCCTCCTATTTTTCAGACAGTTTCATGCTCCTCATTTTTTTTGACACATTTTGAAGCTCTTCATATTTTTCACACCTTTTCGGGCTCTTCCTGTTTTTGACGACCACTTCATGCTCCTCCTATTTTTTAGACCGTTTTATGCTCCTCATATTTTTGACACCTTTTGAAGCTCTTCATATTTTTCACATCTTTTCAGGCTCTTCATGTTTTTCAACACCGTTTCATGCTCCTACTATTTTTCAGACCTTTTCAGGCTCCTCATATTTTTGACACATTTTGAAACTCTTCACATTTTCACACCATTTTAGGCTCTTCATGTTTTTCAACACCGTTTCATGCTCCTCCTATTTTTCAGACCGTTTCATGCTTCTCATATGTTTGACACCTTTTGAAGCTCTTCATATTTTTCACATCTTTTCATGCTCTTCATGTTTTTGAACACCGTTTCTTGCTCCTCCTATTTTTCAGACCGTTTCATGCTCCTCATATTTTTCACACCTTTTGAAGCTCTTCATATTTTTCACACCTTTTCAGGCTCTTCCTGTTTTTGATGACCGCTTCATGCTCCTCATATTTTTCAGACCGCTTCATGCTCCTCATATTTTTCAGACCGTTTCATGCTCCTCATATTTTTCACACCTTTTCAGGCTCTTCATTTTTTTCACACCTTTTCAGGCTCTTCATGTTTTTGACGACCGCTCGATGCTCCTCATATTTTTCAGACCGTTTCCTGCTCCTCATATTTTTCAGACTTTTTGAAGCTCTTCATTTATTTCACACTTTTTCAGGCTCTTCATGTTTTTCAAAACCGCTTCATGGTCCTCCTATTTTTCAGACCATTTCATGCTTCTCATAATTTTGACACCTTTTGAAGCTCTACATATTTTTCCCATCTTTTCATGCTCTTCATCTTTTTAAAAACCGTTTCATGCTCATCCTATTTTTCAGAAAGTTTCATGCTCCTCATATTTTTCACACCTTTTGAAGCTCTTCATATTTTTCACACCTTTTCAGGCTCTTCATGTTTTTCAAAACCGCTTCATGGTCCTACTATTTTTCATACCGTTACATGCTCCTCATATTTTTGACACCTTTTGAAGCTCTTCATATTTTGACACCTTTTGAGCTCTTCATTATTTCACACCTTTTGAAGCTCTTCATATTTTTCATTAGTTTTCAGGCTCTTCATGTTTTTCAACATCACTTCATGCTCCTCCTATTTTTCAGACCGTTTCATGCTCCTCATATTTTGACATCTTTTGAAGCTATTCATATTTTTCACACGTTTTCAGGCTCTTCATGTTTTCCAACACCGCTTCATGCTCTTCCTATTTTTCAGACCGTTTCATGCTCATCTCATTTTTGACACCTTTTGAAGCTTTTCATATTTTTCAAAACATTTCAGCTCTTCATGTTTTTGAAAACCGCTTCATGCTCCTCCTATTTTTCAGAGACTTTCATGCTCCTCATGTATTTCACACCTTTTGAAGCTCTTCAAATTTTTCACACCTTTTCAGGCTCTTCATGTATTTCCACTCCACTTCATGCTTCTCTTATTTTTCATCCCCTTTCATGCTCCTCATGTATTTCACACCTTTTGAAGCTCTTCATATTTTTCACACCTTTTCAGGCTCTTCATGTTTTTGATTACCGTTTCATGATCCTCCTATTTTTCAGACGTTATCATGCTCCTCATATTTTTCACACCTTTTGAACCTCTTCATATATTTCACAACTTTTCAGGCTCTTCATGTTTTTGAACACCACTTCATGCATCTCCTATTTTTCAGACAGTTTCATGCTCCTCATATATTTCAGACCTTTGAAGCTCTTCATATATTTCACACCTTTTCAGGCTCATCATATTTTTCAACACAACTTCATTCCTCTGCTATATTTCAGACCGTTTCATGCTCCTCATATTTTTGACACCTTTTGAAGCTCTTCAAATTTTTCACATCTTTTGAAGCTCTTCATATTTTTCATACTTTTTCAGGCTCTTCATGTTTTTCAACACCGCTTCATGCTCCTCTTTTTTTTCAGACCGTTTCATGCTCCTCATATTTTTGACACCTTTTGAAGCTCTTCATATTCTTCACACTTTTCAGGCTCTTCATGTTTTTGAACACCGCTTCATGCTCCTCGTATTTTTCAGATCGTTTCATGCTCCTCATATTTTTCACACCTATTGAAGCTCTTCATATTTTTCACAACTTTTCAGGCTCTTCATGTTTTTGAACAACGCTTCATGATCCTCGTATTTTTCAGACCGTTTAATGCTCCTCAAGTATTTCAAACCTTTTGAAGCTCTTCATATTTTTCATAACTTTTCAGGCTCTTCATGTTTTTGAACACCGCTTCATGCTCCTCCGATTTTTCAGATCGTTTCATGCTCCTCATATTTTTAACACCTTTTGAAGCTCTTCATATTTTTCACACGTTTTCAGGCTTTTCATGTATTTGAACACGCTTCATGATTCTCCTTGTTTGCAGACCGTTTTTTGCTCCTCATATTTTTGACACCTTTTGAAGCTCTTCATATTTTTCACACGTTTTCAGCTCTTCATGTTTTTCAACACTGCTTCATGCTCTTCCTATTTTTCAGACCGTTTCAAGCTCAGCTCATTTTTGACAACTTTTGAAGCTTTTCATATTTTTCACAACATTTCAGGCTCTTCATGTTTTTGAACACCGCTTCATGCTCTTCCTATTTTTCAGACCGTTTCATGCTCATCTAATTTTTGACACCTTTTGAAGCTCTTAATATTTTTCACACCTTTTGAAGCTCTTCATATTCTTCACACGTTTTCAGGCTCTTCATGTTTTTCAACACCGCTTCATGCTGCTTCTATTTTTCAGACCGTTTCATGCTCCTCATATATTTGACACCTTTTTAAGCTCTTCATATTTTTCACACCTTTTCAGGCTCTTCCTGTTTTTGATGACCGCTTCATGCTCCTCATATTTTTCAGACCGTTTCATGCTCCTCATCTTTTTCAGACCGTTTCATGCTCCTCATATTTTTCACACCTTTTCAGGCTCTTCATTTTTTTCACACCTTTTCAGGCTCTTCATGTTTTTGACGACCGCTCGATGCTCCTCATATTTTTCAGACCGTTTCCTGCTCCTCATATTTTTCAGACTTTTTGAAGCTCTTCATTTATTTCACACTTTTTCAGGCTCTTCATGTTTTTCAACAACACTTCATGTTCCTCCTATTTTTCAGACCATTTCATGCTTCTCATAATTTTGACACATTTTGAAGCTCTACATATTTTTCCCATCTTTTCATGCTCTTCATCTTTTTAAAAACCGTTTCATGCTCATGATATTTTTCAGAAAGTTTCATGCTCCTCATATTTTTTACACCTTTTGAAGCTCTTCATATTTTTCACACCTTTTCAGGCTCTACATGTTTTTCAAAACCACTTCATGCTCCTACTATTTTTCAGACCGTTACATGCTCCTCATATTTTTGACACCTTTTGAAGCTCTTCATATTTTGACACCTTTTGAGATCTTCATTATTTCACACCTTTTGAAGCTCTTCATATTTTTCATTAGTTTTCAGGCTCTTCATGTTTTTCAACATCACTTCATGCTCCTCCTATTTTTCAGACCGTTTCATGCTCCTCATATTTTTCAGACCGTTTCATTCTCCTCATAATTTTCACACCTTTTTCTGGCTCTTCATGTTTTTCAACACCACTCCATGCTCCTCCTATTTTTCAGACCGTTTCATGCTCCTCATATTTTTGACACCTTTTGAACTCTTGATATATTTCACACCTTTTCAGGCTCTTCATGTTTTTGAACACTGTTTAATGCTCCTCCTATTTTTCAGACCGTTTCATGCTCCTCATATTTTGGACACCTTTTGAAGCTCTTCATATTTTTCACACCTTTTCAGGCTCTTCATGTTTTACAACAACACTTCATGCTCCTTCTTTTTTTCAGAGAGTTTCATGCTCCTCATGTATTTCACACCTTTTGAAGCTCTTCATATATTTCACACCTTTTCAGGCTTATCATTTTTTTCAACACCACTTCTTGCTCCTCCTATTTTTCAGACCTTTTCAGGCTCATCCCTTTTTGATAACTTTTGAAGCTCTTCATATTTTTCACACCTTTTCATGCTCTTGATGATTTTCAACACCGCTTCATTCTCCTCCTGTTTTTCAGACCGTTTACTGCTCATCTCATTTTGACACCTTTTGAAACTCTTCATATTTCTCATATTTTTGAAGCTCTTCTATTTTCACACGTTTTCAGACTCTTCATTTTTTTTCAACACCACTTCATGCTCCTCCTATTTTTCAGACCTATTCATGCTCCTCATATTTTTGACACCTTTTGAAGCTCTTCATATTTTTCACACCTTTTCAGGATTTTCATGTTTTTGAACACCGCTTCATGCTCCTCCTATTTTTCAGACCTATTCATGCTCCTCATATTTTTGACACCTTTTGAAGCTCTTCATATTTTTCACACCTTTTCAGGATTTTCATGTTTTTGAACACCATTTCATGCTCCTCCTATTTTGCAGACCGTTTCATTCTCCTCATATT
This sequence comes from Dama dama, assembly GCF_033118175.1. Lineage (NCBI taxonomy): Eukaryota > Metazoa > Chordata > Mammalia > Artiodactyla > Cervidae > Dama > Dama dama. Next base: position 15,661 of record NW_026871075.1, read on the forward strand.
TTTGACACCTTTTGAAGCTCTTCATATATTTCACACCTTTTCAGGCTCCTCATGTTTTTCAACACCACTTCATGCTCCTCCTATATTTCAGACCGTTTCATGCTCATGTCATTTTGACAGCTTTTGAAGCTCTTCATATTTTTCACATCTTTTGAAGCTCTTCATATTTTTCACACCTTTTCAGGCTCTTCATGTTTTTCAACACCGCTTCATGCTCCTCCTATTTTTCAGACCTATTCATGCTCCTCATATTTTTGACACCTTTTGAAGCTCTTCATATTTTTCACACCTTTTCAGGATCTTCATGTTTTTGAACACCATTTCATGCTCCTCCTATTTTGCAGACCGTTTCATTCTCCTCATATTTTTGACACCTTTTGAATCTCTTCATATATTTCACACCTTTTCAGGCTCCTCATGTTTTTCAACACCACTTCATGCTCCTCCTATTTTTCAGACCGTGTCATGCTCATGTCATTTTGACACCTTTTGAAGCTCTTCATATTTTTCACATCTTTTGAAGCTCTCCATATTTTTCACACCTTTTCAGGCTCTTCATGTTTTTCAACACCGCTTCATGCTCCTCCTCTTTTTCAGACCGTTTCATGCTCCTTATATTTTTGACACCTGTGAAAGCTCTTCATATTTTTCACACCTTTTCAGGTTCTTCATGTATTTCAACACCGCTTCATGCTCCTCCTATATTTCAGACCGTTTCATGCTCATCTTATTTTTGACAACTTTTGAAGCTCTTCATATTTTTCACATCTTTTGAAGCTCTTCATATTTTTCACACGTTTTCAGGCTCTTCATGTTTTTCAACAGCGCTTCTTGCTCCTCCTATTTTTCAGACCGTTTCATGCTCCTCATATTTTTGACACCATTAGAAGCTCTTCATATTTTTCACACCTTTTCAGGCTCTTCATTATTTTCAACACCACTTCATGTTCCTCCTATTTTCAGACCCTTTCATGCTCATCTAATTTTTGACACCTTTTGAAGCTCTTCATATTTTTCACACCTTTTGAAGCTCTTCATATTTTTCACAACTTTTCAGGCTCTTCATGTTTCTGATCACCGTTTCATGCTACTCCTATCTTTCAGACCGTTTCATGCTTCTCATATTTTTGACACCATTTGAAGCTCTTCATATTTTTCACACCTTTTCAGGCTCCTCATGTTTTTGAACACTGCTCATGATCCTTCAAATTTTCAGACCGTTTCATGCTCTTCATATTTTTGACACCTTTTGATACTCTTCATATTTTTCACACGTTTTCAGGTTCTTCATGTTTTTCCACACCACTTCATGCTTCTCGTATTTTTCAGACCGTTTCATGCTCCTCATTAATTTCACACCTTTTGAAGCTCTTCATATTTTTCAAACTTTTTCAGGCTGTTCATTTTTTCAACACCGCTTCTTGCTCCTCCTATTTTTCAGACCTTTTCATGCTCATCTCTTTTTTGACACCTTTTGAAGCTCTTCATATTTTTCACATCTTTGGAAGCTCTTCATATTTTTCACACCTTTTCAGTCTCTTCATGTTTTTCAACACCCTTTCTTGCTCTTCCTTTTTTCAGACCGTTTCATGCTCCTCATATTTTTGATACGTTTTGAATCTCTTCATCTTTTTCACACCTTTTCAGGCTCTTCATGTTTTTGAACACCGCTTCATGCTCTTCCTATTTTTCAGACCGTTTCATGCTCCTCACATTTTTGACACCTTTTGAAGCTCTTCATATTTTTCACACCTTTTCAGGCTCTTCATGTTTTTCAACACCACTTCCTGCTCCTCCTATATTTCAGACCGTTTCATGCTCATGTCATTTTGACAGCTTTTGAAGCTCTTCATATTTTTCACATCTTTTGAAGCTCTTCATATTTTTCACACCTTTTCAGGCTCTTCATGTTTTTCAACACCGCTTCATGCTCCTCCTATTTTTCAGACCTATTCATGCTCCTCATATTTTTGACACCTTTTGAAGCTCTTCATATTTTTCACACCTTTTCAGGATCTTCATGTTTTTGAACACCATTTCATGCTCCTCCTATTTTGCAGACCGTTTCATTCTCCTCATATTTTTGACACCTTTTGAATCTCTTCATATATTTCACACCTTTTCAGGCTCCTCATGTTTTTCAACACCACTTCATGCTCCTCCTATTTTTCAGACCGTGTCATGCTCATGTCATTTTGACACCTTTTGAAGCTCTTCATATTTTTCACATCTTTTGAAGCTCTCCATATTTTTCACACCTTTTCAGGCTCTTCATGTTTTTCAACACCGCTTCATGCTCCTCCTCTTTTTCAGACCGTTTCATGCTCCTCATATTTTTGACACCTTTTGAAGCTCTTCATATTTTTCACACCTTTTCAGGATCTTCATGTTTTTGAAAACCACTTCATGCTCCTCCTATTTTTCAGAGAGTTTCATGCTCCTCATGTATTTCACACTTTTTGTAGCTCTTCACATTTTTCACACCTTTTCAGGCTCTTCATGTTTTTCCACACCACTTCATGCTTCTCCTATTTTTCAGACCGTTTCATGCTCCTCATATTTTTGACACCTTTTGAAGCTCTTCATATTTTTCACAACTTTTCAGGCTCTTCATGTTTTTGAAAACCACTTCATGCTCCTCCTATTTTTCAGAGAGTTTCATGCTCCTCATGTATTTCACACTTTTTGTAGCTCTTCACATTTTTCACACCTTTTCAGGCTCTTCATGTTTTTCCACACCACTTCATGCTTCTCCTATTTTTCAGACCGTTTCATGCTTCTCATATTTTTGACACGATTTGAAGCTCTTCATATTTTCACACCTTTTCAGGCTTTGCATGTTTTTCAACACCGCTTCATGCTCCTCCTATTTTTCAGAACGTTTCATGCTCCTCATATTTTTGACACCTTTTGAAGCTCTTGATATATTTCACACCTTCTCAGGCTCTTCGTTTTTTTGAACACCACTTATGCTCCTCCTATTTTTCAGACCGTTTCATGCTCATCTCATTTTTCACACCTTTTGAAGCTCTTCATATATTTGACACCTTTTGAAGCTCTTCATACTTTTCACACCTTTTCAGGCTCTTCATGTTTTTCAACAACACTTCATGCTCCTCCTATTTTTTAGACTGTTTCAAGCTCCTCTTATGTTTGACACCTTTTGAAGCTCTTCATATTTTTCACATCTTTTCAGCCTCTTCATGTTTTTGGACACCGCTTCATGCTCCTCCTATTTTTCAGACCGTTACATGCTCCTCATATTTTTAACACCTTTTGAATCTCTTCATATATTTCACACCTTTTCAGGCTCTTCATGTTTTTGAACACTGCTTCATACTCCTCCTACTTTTCAGGTCGTTTCATGCTCCTCTTTTTATGACCCCTTTTGAAACTCTTCATATTTTTCACTCCTTTTCAGGCTAAACATGTTTTTGAACAGCGCATAATGGTCCTCCTATTTTCAGACCGTTTCATGCTCCTCAGTATTTCACACCTTTTGAAGCTCTTCATATTTTTAAACTCCTTTTCAGGCTCTTCAGGTTTTTGAACATCATTTCATGCTGCTCCTACTTTTCAGGTCGTTTCATGCTCCTCTTTTTATGACCCCTTTTGAAACTCTTCATATTTTTTATTTTTTTGAAGCTCTTTATATTTTCACACGTTTTCATACTCTTCATGTTTTTCAACACCGCTTCATGATCCTGCTATTTTTCAGACCGTTTCATGCTACTCACATTTTTGACAGGTTTTGAGGCTTTTCATATTTTTCACACCTTTTCAGGCTCTTCATGTTTTTCAACACCACTTCATGCTCCTCATATTTTTGACACGTTTTGAAGCTCTTCATACTTTTCAAACCTTTTCAGGCTCTTCATGTTTTTGAACACCGCTTCATGCTCTTCCTATTTTTCAGACCGTTTCATGCTACTCACATTTTTGACAGGTTTTGAGGCTTTTCATATTTTTCACACCTTTTCAGGCTCTTCATGTTTTTCAACACCACTTCATGCTCCTCCTATTTTTCAGACCGTTTCATGCTCCTCATATTTTTGACACGTTTTGAAGCTCTTCATACTTTTCAAACCTTTTCAGGCTCTTCATGTTTTTGAACACCGCTTCATGCTCTTCCTATTTTTCAGACCGTTTCATGCTCCTCATATTTTTGACACCTTTTGAAACTTTTCATATTTTTCACACCTTTTCAGGCTCTTCATGTTTTTCAACACTACTTCATGCTCCTTTTTTGCAAACCTTTTCATGGTATTCATATTTTTGACACCTTTTGAAGCTCTTCGTATTTTTCACACCTTTTCGGGATCTTCATGTTTTGAACACCGCTTCATGCTCCTCCTATTTTTCAGACCGTTTCATGCTCATCTCATTTTTGACACATTTTGAAGCTCTTCATATTGTTCACACCTTCTTAAGCTCTTCATATTTTTCACACCTTTTCAGGCTCTTCATGTTTTTCAACACCACTTCATGCTCCTCATATTTTTGACACCTTTTGAAGCTCTTCATATTTTTCACACCTTTTTAGGCTCTTGATGTTTTTGAACACAGCTACATGCTCCTCCTATTTTTCAGACTGTTTCATGCTCCTCAAATTTTTGACACCTTTGGAAGCTCTTCATATTTTTCACAACTCTTCAGGCTTTTCATATGTTTCAACACCGTTTCATGATCCTCCTATTTTTCAGACCGTTTCATGCTCCTCATAATTTTGACACGTTTTGATGCTTTTCATATTTTTCACACCTTTTCAGGCTCTTCATGTTTTTGAACACCGTTTCATAATCCTCCTATTGTTCAGACCATTTCATGCTCCTCATATTTTTGACACCTTTTGAAGCTCTTCATATTTTTCACACCTTTTCAGGCTCTTCATGTTTTTCAACACCACTTCATGCTCCTCCTATTTTTCAGACCGTTTCATGCTCCTCATATATTTGACACGTTTTGAAGCTCTTCATACTTTTCAAACCTTTTCAGGCTCTTCATGTTTTTGAACACCGCTTCATGCTCTTCCTATTTTTCAGACCGTTTCATGCTCCTCATATTTTTGACACCTTTTGAAACTTTTCATATTTTTCACACCTTTTCAGCCTCTTCATGTTTTTCAACACCACTTCATGCTCCTTTTTTGCAAACCTTTTCATGGTATTCATATTTTTGACACCTTTTGAAGCTCTTCATATTTTTCACACCTTTTCGGGCTCTTCATGTTTTTGAACACCTCTTCATGCTCCTCCTATTTTTCAGAACGTTTCATGCTCCTCATATTTTTGACAGCTTTTGAAGCTTTTCATATTTTTCACACGTTTTCAGGCTCTTCATGTTTTTCAACACCACTTCATGCTCCTCCTTTTTTGCAGACCGTTTCATGCTCCTCATATTTTTGACACCTTTTGAAGCTCTTCGTATTTCTCACACCTTTTCAGGCTCTTCATGTTTTTCAACACCGCTTCATGCTCCTCTATTTTTCAGACCGTTTAATGCTCCTCATATATTTGACACATTTTGAAGCTCTTCATATATTTCACACCTTTTCAGGCTCTTCATGTTTTTGAACACCGCTTCATGCTTCTCCTATTTTTCCGACCGTTTCATGCTCCTCATATTTTTGACACCTTTTGAAGCTCTTCATATTTCTCACACATTTTCAGGCTCTTCATGTTTTTCAACACTGCTTTATGCTCCTCCTAGTTTTCAGACCGTTTCATGCTCATTTCATTTTAGACACCTTTTGAAGCTTTTCATATTTTTCACAACTTTTCAGGCTCTTCATGTTTTTGAACACCGCTTCATGCTCCTCCTTTTTTCAGACAGTATCATGCTCCTCATATTTTTCACACCATTTGAAGCTCTTCATATTTTTCACAACTTTTCAGGCTCTCCATGTTTTTGAACAGCACTTCATGCTTCTTCTATTTTTCAGAGAGTTTCATGCACCTCATGTATTTCACACCATTTGAAGCTATCCATATTTTTCACACCTTTTCAGGCTCTTCATGTTTTTGAACATCACTCCATGCTTCTCCTATTTTCAGTCCGTTTCATGCTCCTCATGTATTTCACAGCATTTGAAGCTATCCATATTTTTCACACCTTTTCAGGCTCTTCATGTTTTTCATCACGGTTTCAGGCTCCTCCTATTTTTCAGACCTTTTCATGCTCCTCATATTTTTGAATCATTTTGAAGCTCTTCATATTTTTCACACCTTTTCAGGCTCTTCATGTTTTTGAACACCACTTCATGCTCCTCCTATTTTTTAGACCGTTTCATGCTCCTCATATTTTTGACACCTTTTGAAGCTCTTCATATTTCTAACATCTTTTCAGGCCCTTCATGTTTTTCAACACCGCTTCATGCTCCTCCTATTTTTCAGACCGTCTCGCTCTCCTCATATTTTAGACACCTTTTGAAGCTCTTCATATATTTCACACCTATTCAGGCTCTTCATTTTTTTCAACACCACTTCATGCTCCTCCTATTTTTCAGACCGTGTCATGCTCATCTCATTTTTGACACCTTTTGAAGCTCTTCATATTTTTCACACCTTTTGAAGCTCTTCATATTTTTCACACCTTTTGAAGCTCTTCATATTTTTCACACGTTTTCAGGCTCTTCATGTTTTTCAACACCGCTTCATCCTCCTCCTCTTTTTCAGACCGTTTCATGCTCCTCAAATTTTTGACACCTTTTGAAGCTCTTCATATTTTTCACACCTTTTCAGGCTCTTCATGTTTTTCAACACCGCTTCATGCTCCTCCTATTTTTCAGACATTTCATGCTCCGCATATATTTGACACCTTTTGAAGCTCTTCGTATATTTCACACCTTTTCAGGCTCTTCATGTTTTTCAACACCACTTCATGCTCTTCGTATTTTTCCGACCGTTTCATGCCCGTCATATTTTTGACACCTTTTGAAGCTCTTCATATTTTTCACACTTTTCAGGCTCTTCATGTTTTTCAACAACACTTCATGCTCCTCCTATTTTTCAGACTGTTTCATGCTCCTCACATTTTTGAAACCTTTAGAGTCTCTTCATATTTTTCACAACTTTTTAGGCTCTTCATGTTTTTCAACTCCGTTTCATGATCCTCCTATTTTTCAGACCGTTTCATGCTCCTCATATATTTGACACCTTTTGAAGCTCTTCATATATTTCACACCTTTTCAGGCTCTTCATGTTTTTCAACACTACTTCATGCTCTTCGTATTTTTCAGACCGTTTCATGCTCATGCCATTTTTGACACCTTTTGAAGCTCTTCATATTTTTCACACTTTTGAAGCTCTTCATATTTTTCACACATTTTCATGCTCTTCATGTTTTTGAACACAGCTTCATGCTCCTCCTATTTTTCTGACCGTATCATGCTCCTCATATTTTACACACCTGTTGAAGCTCTTCATATTTTTCACACCATTTCAGGTTCTTCTTGTTTTTCAACACCATTTCAAGCTCCTCTTATTTTTCAGACTGTTTCATGCTCCTCAAATTTTTGACACCTTTTGAAGCTCTTCATATTTTTCACACCTTTTCAGGCTCTTCATGTTTTTCAACACCGCTTCATGCTCCTCCTATTTTTCAGACTGTTTCATGCTCCGCATATATTTGACACCTTTTGAAGCTCTTCGTATATTTCACACATTTTCAGACTCTTCATGTTTTTCAACACCACTTCATGCTCTTCGTATTTTTCCGACCGTTTCATGCCCCTCATATTTTTGACACCTTTTGAAGCTCTTCATATTTTTCACACTTTTCAGGCTCTTCATGTTTTTCAACAACACTTCATGCTCCTCCTATTTTTCAGACTGTTTCATGCTCCTCACATTTTTGAAACCTTTAGAATCTCTTCATATTTTTCACAACTTTTTAGGCTCTTCATGTTTTTCAACACCGTTTCATGATCCTCCTATTTTTCAGACCGTTTCATGCTCCTCATATATTTGACACCTTTTGAAGCTCTTCATATATTTCACACCTTTTCAGGCTCTTCATGTTTTTCAACACTACTTCATGCTCTTCGTATTTTTCAGACCGTTTCATGCTCATGCCATTTTTGACACCTTTTGAAGCTCTTCATATGTTTCACACTTTTGAAGCTCTTCATATTTTTCACACATTTTCAGGCTCTTCATGTTTTTGAACACAGCTTCATGCTCCTCCTATTTTTCTGACCGTATCATGCTCCTCATATTTTTGACACCTTTTGAAGCTCTTCATATTTTTCACACCTTTTCAGGCTCTTCATTTTTTTCAACACCGTTTCATGATCCTCCTATTTTTCAGACCGTTTCATGCTCCTCATATATTCGACACCTTTTGAAGCTCTTCATATAGTTCACACCTTTTCAGGCTCTTCATGTTTTTCAACACCACTTCATTCTCCTCGTATTTTTAAGATCGTTTCATGCTCCTCATATTTTTGACACCTTTAGAACCTCTTCATATTTTACACACTTTTCAAGCTCTTCATGTTTTTCAACACGCTTCATGCTCCTCATCATTTTCAGAAAGTTTCATGCTCCTCATATTTTTGACACCTTTTGAAGCTCTTCATATTTCTCACACCTTTTCAGGCTCTTCATGTTTTTCAACACCGCTTCATGCTCCTCCTATTTTGCAGACCGTTTCATGCTCCTAATAATTTTGACACGTGTTGAAGCTCTTCATATTTTTCACACCTTTTCAGGCTCTTCATATTTTTGAACACCGCTTCATGCTCCTCCTATTTTTCAGACCGTTTCATGCTCCTCATATTTTTCACACCTTTTGAAGCTCTTCATATTTTTCACACCTTTTCAGGCTCTTCATGTTTTTGAACACCATTTCATGCTCCTCCTATTTTGCAGACCGTTTCATTCTCCTCATATGTTTGACACCTTTTGAAGCTCTTCATATTTTTCACACCTTTTGAAGCTCTTCATATTTTTCATATTTTTCAAGCTCTTCATATTTTCACACGTTTTCAGATTCTTCATGTTTTTCAACACCGCTTCATGATCCTGCTATTTTTCAGACCGTTTCATGCTCCTCATATATTTCACACCTTTTGAGGCCCTTCATATTTTTCACATCTTTTGAAGCTCTTCATATTTTTCACATTTTTTTAAGCTCTTCATATTTTTCACACCTTTTCAGGCTCTTCATGGTTTTCAACACGGTCATGCTCCTCCTATTTTTCAGACCGTTTCATGCTCCTCATATTTTTGACACCTTTTGAAGCTCTTCATTTTTCTCACACCATTTCAGGCTCTTCATGTTTTTCAACAGCGCTTCATGCTCCTCCTATTTTTCAGACAGTTTCATGCTCTCTCATTTTTGACACCTTTTGAAGCTTTTCATGTTTTTCACAACTTTTCAGGCTCTTCATGTTTTTGAACACCGCTTCATGCTCCTCTTAATTTCAGACCGTATCAGGCTCCTAATATATTTGACACCTTTTGAAGCTCTTCATATTTTTCACACCTTTTCAGGCTCTTCATGTTTTTGAACACCGCTTCATGCTCCTCTTATTTTTCAGACCGTTTCATGCTCCTCATATTTTTGACAGCCTTTGAAGCTTTTCATATTTTTCACACCTTTTCAGGCTCTTCATGTTTTTCAACACCACTTCATGCTCCTCCTTTTTTGCAGACCGTTTCATGCTCCTCATATTTTTGACACCTTTTGAAGCTCTTCGAATTTCTCACACCTTTTCAGGCTCTTCATGTTTTTCAACACCGCTTCATGCTCTTCCTATTTTTCAGACCGTTTAATGCTCCTCATATATTTGACACATTTTGAAGCTCTTCATATTTTTCACACCTTTTCAGGCTCTTCATGTTTTTCAACACCGCTTCATGCTTCTCCTATTTTTCCGACCGTTTCATGCTCCTCATATTTTTGACAACTTTTGAAGCTCTTCATATTTCTCACATATTTTCAGGCTTTTCATATTTTTCAACACCGCTTTATGCTCCTCCTATTTTTCAGACCGTTTCATGCTCATCTCATTTTAGACACCTTTTGAAGCTTTTCATATTTTTCACAACTTTTCAGGCTCTTCATGTTTTTGAACACCGCTTCATGCTCCTCTTAATTTCAGACCGTATCAGGCTCCTAATATTTTTGACATCTTTTGAAACTCTTCATATTTTTCACACCTTTTCAGGCTCTTCATGTTTTTGAACACCTCTTCATGCTCCTCCTATTTTTCAGACCGTTTCATGCTCCTCATATTTTTGACAGCTTTTGAAGCTTTTCATATTTTTCACACGGTTTCAGGCTCTTCATGTTTTTCAACACCACTTCATGCTCCTCCTTTTTGCAGACCATTTCATGCTCCTCATATTTTTGACACCTTTTGAAACTCTTCATATTTCTCACACATTTTCAGGCTCTTCATGTTTTTCAACACTGCTTTATGCTCCTCCTATTTTTCAGATCGTTTCATGCTCATTTCATTTTAGACACCTTTTGAAGCTTTTCATATTTTTCACAACTTTTCAGGCTCTTCATGTTTTTGAACACCGCTTCATGCTCCTCCTTTTTTCAGACAGTATCATGCTCCTCATATTTTTCACACCATTTGAAGCTCTTCATATTTTTCACAACTTTTCAGGCTCTTCATGTTTTTGAACAGCACTTCATGCTTCTTCTATTTTTCAGAGAGTTTCATGCACCTCATGTATTTCACACCATTTGAAGCTATCCATATTTTTCACACCTTTTCAGGCTCTTCATGTTTTTGAACAGCACTCCATGCTTCTCCTATTTTCAGTCCGTTTCATGCTCCTCATGTATTTCACACCATTTGAAGCTATCCATATTTTTCACACCTTTTCAGGCTCTTCATGTTTTTCATCACGGTTTCAGGCTCCTCCTATTTTTCAGACCTTTTCATGCTCCTCATATTTTTGAATCCTTTTGAAGCTCTTCATATTTTTCACACCTTTTCAGGCTCTTCATGTTTTTGAACACCACTTCATGCTCCTCCTATTTTTTAGACCGTTTCATGCTCCTCATATTTTTGACACCTTTTGAAGCTCTTCATATTTCTAACATCTTTTCAGGCTCTTCATGTTTTTCAACACCGCTTCATGCTCCTCCTATTTTTCAGACCGTCTCGTTCTCCTCATATTTTAGACACCTTTTGAAGCTCTTCATATATTTCACACCTATTCAGGCTCTTCATTTTTTTCAACACCACTTCATGCTCCTCCTATTTTTCAGACCGTGTCATACTCGTCTCATTTTTGACACCTTTTGAAGCTCTTCATATTTTTCACACCTTTTGAAGCTCTTCATATTTTTCACACCTTTTGAAGCTCTTCATATTTTTCACACGTTTTCAGGCTCTTCATGTTTTTCAACACCGCTTCATCCTCCTCCTCATTTTCAGAGCTTTTCATGCTCCTCAAATTTTTGACACCTTTTGAAGCTCTTCATATTTTTCACACTTTTCAGGCTCTTCATGTTTTTCAACACCGCTTCATGCTCCTCCTATTTTTCAGACTGTTTCATGCTCCGCATATATTTGACACCTTTTGAAGCTCTTCGTATATTTCACACCTTTTCAGGCTCTTCATGTTTTTCAACACCGCTTCATCCTCCTCCTCTTTTTCAGACCTTTTCATGCCCCTCATATTTTTGACACCTTTTGAAGCTCTTCATATTTTTCACACTTTTCAGGCTCTTCATGTTTTTCAACAACACTTCATGCTCCTCCTATTTGTCAGACTGTTTCATGCTCCTCACATTTTTGAAACCTTTAGAATCTCTTCATATTTTTCACAACTTTTTAGGCTCTTCATGTTTTTCAACACCGTTTCATGATCCTCCTATTTTTCAGACCGTTTCATGCTCCTCATATATTTGACACCTTTTGAAGCTCTTCATATATTTCACACCTTTTCAGGCTCTTCATGTTTTTCAACACTACTTCATGCTCTTCGTATTTTTCAGACCGTTTCATGCTCATGCCATTTTTGACACCTTTTGAAGCTCTTCATATTTTTCACACTTTTGAAGCTCTTCATATTTTTCACACATTTTCATGCTCTTCATGTTTTTGAACACAGCTTCATGCTCCTCGTATTTTTCTGACCGTATCATGCTCCTCATATTTTTGACACCTTTTGAAGCTCTTCATATTTTTCACACCTTTTCAGGCTCTTCATGTTTATCAACACTGTTTCATGATCCTCCTATTTTTCAGACCGTTTCATGCTCCTCATATATTCGACACCTTTTGAAGCTCTTCATATAGTTCACACCTTTTCAGGCTCTTCATGTTTTTCAACACCACTTCATTCTTCTCGTATTTTTAAGACAGTTTCATGCTCCTCATATTTTTGACACCTTTAGAACCTCTTCATATTTTACACACCTTTTCAAGCTCTTCATGTTTTTCAACACGCTACATGCTCCTCATCATTTTCAGACAGTTTCATGCTCCTCATATTTTGACACCTTTGGAAGCTCTTCATATTTCTCACACCTTTTCAGGCTCTTCATGTTTTTCAACACCGCTTCATGCTCCTCCTATTTTTCAGACCGTTCATGCTCCTAATAATTTTGACACGTGGTGAAGCTCTTCATATTTTTCACACCTTTTCAGGCTCTTCATATTTTTGAACAACGCATCATGCTCCTCCTATTTTTCAGACCGTTTCATGCTCCTCATATTTTTCACACCTTTTGAAGCTCTTCATATTTTTCACACGATTTCAGGCTCTTCATGATTTTGAACACGATTTCATGCTCCTCCTATTTTGCAGACCGTTTCATTCTCCTCATATTTTGACACCTTTTGAAGCTCTTCATATTTTTCACACCTTTTGAAGCTCTTCATATTTTTCATATTTTTGAAGCTCTTCATATTTTCACACGTTTTCAGATTCTTCGTGTTTTTCAACACCACTTCATGATCCTGCTATTTTTCAGACCGTTTCATGCTCCTCATATTTTTGACACCTTTTGAAGCTTTTCATATTTTTCACACCTTTTCAGGCTCTTCAAGTTTATCAACACCACTTCATGCTCCTCCTTTTTTGCAGACCGTTTCATGCTCCTCATATTTTTGACACCTATTGATGCTCTTAATATTTTTCACACCTTTTCAGGCTCTTCATTTTTTCAACACCACTTCATGCTCCTCCTATTTTTCAGACCGTTTCATGCTCCTCATATTTTTGACACCTTTTGAAGCTCTTCATATTATTCACAACTTTTCAAGCTCTTCATGTTTTTCAACACCGCTTCATGCTCCTCCTATTTTTCAGACCGTTTCATGCTCATCTCATTTTCGACACCTTTTGAACCTCTTCATATTTTTCACACCTTTTGAAGCTCTTCATATTATTCACAACTTTTCAGGCTCTTCATGATTTTCAACACCGCTTCATGCTCCTCCTATTTTTCACACCGTTTCATGCTCTTCTCATTTTTTACACCTTTTGAACCTCTTCATATTTTTCACACCTTTTGAAGCTCTTCATATTATTCACAACTTTTCAGGCTCTTCATGATTTTCAACACCGCTTCATGCTCCTCCTATTTTTCACACCGTTTCATGCTCTTCTCATTTTTTACACCTTTTGAACCTCTTCATATTTTTCACACCTTTTGAAGCTATTCATATTATTCACAACTTTTCAGGCTCTTCATGATTTTCAACACCGATTCATGCTCCTCCTATTTTTCACACCTTTTGAAGATCTTCAAAAATTTCAAAACTTTTCAAGCTCTTCATGTTTTTGAACACCGCTTCATGCTCCTCATATTTTTCACACCTTTTGAAGCTCTTAATATTTTTCACACATTTTCAGGCTCTTCATGTTTTTGAACACCGTTTAATGCTCCTCCTATTTTTCAGACCGTTTCATGCTCCTCATATTTTTCACACCTTTTGAAGCTCTTCATATATTTCTCACCTTTTCCTGTTCTTCAGTTTTTTCAACATCGTTTCATGCTCCTCCTATTTTTCAGACCGTTTCATGCTCCTCATATTTTCTCCCCTTTGAAGCTCTTCTTATTTTTCACACCTTTTCAGGCTCTTCATGTTTTTGAACACCGTTTCATGCTCCTCTTTTTTTTCAAACCTTATCATGCTCCTCATATTTCTGACACGTTTTGAAGCTCTTCATATATTTCACACCTTTTCAGACTCTTCATGTTTTTCAACATCGCTTCATCCTCCTCCTTTTTTTCAGACAGTTTCATGCTCCTCATATTTTTGACACCTTTAAGCTTTCATATTTTTCACACCTTTTGAAGCTCTTCATATTTTTCACAACTTTTCAGGCTCTTCATGTTTTTCAACACCGTTTCATGATCCTCCTATTTTTCAGACCGTTTCATGCTCCTCATATATTCGACACCTTTTGAAGCTCTTCATATAGTTCACACCTTTTCAGGCTCTTCATGTTTTTCAACACCACTTCATTCTCCTCATCATTTTCAGACAGTTTCATGCTCCTCATATTTTGACACCTTTGGAAGCTCTTCAGATTTCTCACACCTTTTCAGGCTCTTCATGTTTTTCAACACCGCTTCATGCTCCTCCTATTTTTCAGACCGTTCATGCTCCTAATAATTTTGACACGTGTTGAAGCTCTTCATATTTTTCACACCTTTTCAGGCTCTTCATATTTTTGAACAACGCATCATGCTCCTCCTATTTTTCAGACCGTTTCATGCTCCTCATATTTTTCACACCTTTTGAAGCTCTTCATATTTTTCATATTTTTGAAGCTCTTCATATTTTCACACGTTTTCAGATTCTTCGTGTTTTTCAACACCACTTCATGATCCTGCTATTTTTCAGACCGTTTCATGCTCCTCATATTTTTGACACTTTTGAAGCTTTTCATATTTTTCACACCTTTTCAGGCTCTTCAAGTTTATCAACACCACTTCATGCTCCTCCTTTTTTGCAGACCGTTTCATGCTCCTCATATTTTTGACACCTATTGATGCTCTTAATATTTTTCACAACTTTTCAGGCTCTTCATTTTTTCAACACCACTTCATGCTCCTCCTATTTTTCAGACCGTTTCATGCTCCTCATATTTTTGACACCTTTTGGAGCTCTTCATATTATTCACAACTTTTCAGGCTCTTCATGTTTTTCAACACCGCTTCATGCTCCTCCTATTTTTCAGACCGTTTCATGCTCATCTCATTTTCGACACCTTTTGAACCTCTTCATATTTTTCACACCTTTTGAAGCTATTCATATTATTCACAACTTTTCAGGCTCTTCATGATTTTCAACACCGCTTCATGCTCCTCCTATTTTTCACACCGTTTCATGCTCTTCTCATTTTTTACACCTTTTGAACCTCTTCATATTTTTCACACCTTTTGAAGCTCTTCATATTATTCACAACTTTTCAGGCTCTTCATGATTTTCAACACCGCTTCATGCTCCTCCAATTTTCACACCGTTTCATGCTCTTCTCATTTTTTACACCTTTTGAACCTCTTCATATTTTTCACACCTTTTGAAGCTATTCATATTATTCACAACTTTTCAGGCTCTTCATGATTTTCAACACCGATTCATGCTCCTCCTATTTTTCACACCTTTTAAAGATCTTCAAAAATTTCAAAACTTTTCAAGCTCTTCATGTTTCTGAACACCGCTTCATGCTCCTCCTATATTTCACACCTTTTCATGCTCTTCATGTTTTCAACACCGTTTCATTCTCCTCCTATTTGTCAGACCTTTTCTTGCTCCTCACATTTTTTACTCCTTTTGAAACTCTTCATATTTTTGACACCTTTTCATTCTTTTCATGTTTTTCTACACCGTTTCATGCTTCTGCTATATTTCAGACCGTTTCATGCTCCTCATATTTTTCACACATTTTGAAGCTCTTCATAGTATTCACACCTTGTCAGGCTCTTGATGTTTTTCAACACCGTTTAATGCTCCACCTCTTTTTCAGCCCGTTTCATGCTCCTCATATTTTTGACACCATTGAAGCTCTTCATATTTTTCACACCTTCTCAGGCTCTTCACGTTTTTGAACACCGCTTCATGCTACTCATATTTTTCAAAACGTTTCATGCTCTTCATATATTTGACACCTTTTGAAGCTCTTCATATTATTCACAAAATTTCAGGCTCTTCATGTTTTTCAACACCGTTTCATGCTCCTCCTATTGTTCAGACCGTTTCATGCTCCTCATATTTTTTCCCCTTTGAATCTCTTCATATTTTTCACACCTTTTCAGGCTCTTCATGATTTTCAACACTGTTTCATGCTCTTCGTATTTTCAGACTGTTTCATGCTGCTATATTTTTGACACCTTTTGAAGCTCTCCATATTTTTCACACATTTTCAGGCTCTTCATGCTTTTCAACATCGTTTCATGCTCCTCCTATTTTCAGACTGTTTCATGGTCCTCTTATTTTTGACACCTTTAGAAGCTATTCATATTTTTCACATCTTTTCATGCTCTTCATGTTTTTCAACAAGATTTCATGCTCCTCCTATTTTTCAGACTATTTCATGCTCCTCATATTTTTGACACCTTTTGAAGCTCCTCATATATTTCACCACTTTTAAGGCTCTTCATGTTTTTGAACACCGCTTCATGCTCCTCCTATATTTCACAACTTTTGAAGCTCTTCATATATTTCACACTTTTTTAAGCTTTTCATGTTTTTGAACACCGCTTCATGCTCCTCCTATATTTTTCAGACCGTTTCATGCTTCTCAAATTTTTGACACCTTTTGAAGCTCTTCATATTTTTCACACCATTTCAGGCTTTTCATTTTTGTCAACAAAGCTTCACGCTCCTCCTATTTTTCGGACCGTTTCATGCTCCTCATATTTTACACACCTGTTGAAGCTCTTCATATTTTTCACACCATTTCAGGTTCTTCTTGTTTTTCAACACCATTTCAAGCTCCTCTTATTTTTCAGACTGGTTCATGCTCCTCATATTTCTGACACCTTTTGAAGCTCTTCATATATTTCACACCTTTTCAGGCTCTTCATGTTTTTGAACAACGCTTCATGCTCCTCCTATTTTTCACACCTTTTGAAGATCTTCATATATTTCACACCTTTTCAAGCTCTTCATGTTTTTGAACACCGCTTCATGCTCCTATATTTTTCACACCTTTTGAAGCTCTTCATATATTTCTCACCTTTTCCTGTTCTTCAGATTTTTCAACACCGTTTCATGCTCCTCCTGTTTTTCAGACCGTTTCATGCTCCTCATATTTCTCACACCTTTTGAAGCTCTTCATATATTTCACACCTTTTCAGACTCTTCATGTTTTTCAACATCGCTTCATCCTCCTCCTATTTTTCAGACCGTTTCATGCTCCTCATATTTTGACACCATTTGAATTCTTCATATTTTTCACACTTTTTGAAGCTCTTCATATTTTTCACAAGTTTTTAGGCTCTTCATGTTTTTCAACACCGTTTCATGCTCCTCCTATTTTCAAACTGTTTCATGCTCCTCTTATTTTTGACACCTTTAGAAGCTCTTCATATATTTCACACATTTTAAGGCTCTTCATGTTTCTGAACACACTTCATGCTCATCCTATATTTCACACCTTTTGAAGCTCTTCATATATTTCACACCTTTTCAGACTCTTCATGTTTTTCAACATCGCTTCATACTCGTCCTAATTTTCAGACCGGTTCATGCTCCTCATATATTTGACACCTTTTGAAGCTCTTCATATTATTCACAAATTTTCAGGCTCTTCATGTTTTTCAACAACACTTCATGCTCCTCCTATTTTTCAGACCATTTCATGCCTCTCATATTTTTGACACATTTTGAAGCTATACATATTTTTCACACCTTTTCAGGCTCTTCATGTTTTTCAACACCGCTTCATGCTCCTCCTAATTTTCAGACCGTTTCATGCTCCTCCTATTTTTCAGACTGTTTCCTGCTCCTCCTATTTTTCAGACCGTTTCATGCTCCTTATGTTTTTGATACCTTTTTAAAATCTTAATATTTTTCACACCTGTTCATGCTCTTCATGTTTTTCAACACCATTTCATGCTCCTCCTATATTTCAGATTGTTTCATGCTTCTCATATTTTTTACACCTTTTGTAGCTCTTCATATTTTTCACACCTTGTCAGGCTCTTGATGTTTTTCAACACGGTTTCATGTTCCTCGTATTTTTCAGACCATTTCATGCTCCTCATATTTTTCAGGCCGTTTCATGCTCGTCATAATTTTGAAACCTTTTGAAGCCCTTCGTATATTTCACACCTTTTCAGGCTCTTCATGTGTTTCAACAACGTTTTATGCTCCTCCTATTTTTCAGACCGTTTCATGCTCCTCATATTTTTGACACCTTTTGAAGCTCTTCATATATTTCACACCTTTTCATACTCTTCATGTTTTTCACCACCGTTTCATGCTCCTCATATTTTTCATACTGTTTCGTTCGCGTCATATTTTTGACACATTTTGAAGCTCTTCATATTTTTCTCACATTTTCAGGCTCTTCATGCTTTTCAAGAACACTTCATGCTCCTCTTTTTTTTGAGACCGTTTCATGCTCTTCGGGTTTTTGACACCATTTGCAGCTCTTCATATTTTTCACAACTTTTCAGGCTGTTCATGTTTTTTAACTCCGTTTCATGATCCTCCTATTTTTCACACCATTTCATGCTCCTCCTATTTTTGACACCTTTTGAAGTTCTTCATATTTTTACACCTTTTCATGCTCTTCATGTTTTCAACAACATTTCATGCTCCTCCTACTTGTCAGACCGTTTCATGCTCCTTATATTTTTGACACATTTTGAACCTCTTCATAATCTCACATCTTTTCAGGCTCTTCATATTTTTCATAACCGTTTCATGCTCCTCCTATTTTGCAGACCGTTTCATGCTCCTAATATTTTTGACACGTTTTGAAGCTCTTCATATTTTTCACACCTTTTCAGGCTCTTCATATTTTTGAACACCGCTTCATGCTCCTCCTATTTTTCAGACCGTTTCATGCTCCTCATATTTTTCACACCTTTTGAAGCTCTTCATATTTTTCACACGATTTCAGGCTCTTCATGTTTTTGAACACCATTTCATGCTCCTCCTATTTTGCAGACCGTTTCATTCTCCTCATATGTTTGACACCTTTTGAAGCTCTTCATATTTTTCACACCTTTTGAAGCTCTTCATATTTTTCATATTTTTGAAGCTCTTCATATTGTTCACAACTTTTCAGACTCTTCATGTTTTTCCACACCGCTTCAATCTTCTCCTATTTTTCAGATCGTTTCACGCTCCTCATATTTTTGACACGCTCTGAACCTCTATATATATTGCACACCTTTTCAGGCTCTTCATATTTTTCAACACCGTTTCATGCTCCTCCTATTTTTCAGACCGTTTCATGCTCCTCATATTTTTGACACCTTTTGAAGCTCTTAATAGTTTTCACAACTTTTCAGGCTCTTCATGTTTTTCAACACCGCTTCATGCTCCTCCTATTTTTCAGACCGTTTCATGCTCCTCATAATTTTGACACCTTTTGAAGCTCTTCATATATTTCACTCATTTCAGGCTCTTCATGTTTTTCAACACCACTTCATGCTCCTCCTATTTTTCAGACCGTTTCATGCTCCTCATATATTTGACACTTTTTGAAGCTCTTCATATTTTTCACACCTTGTCAGGCTCTTAATATTTTTCAACAACGCCTCATGTTCCTCCTTTTTTTCAGACCGTTTCATGCTCGTCATATTTATGACACCTTTTGAAGCTCTTCATATCTTTCACAGCTTTTCAGGCTCTTTTTGTTTTCAACACCGTTTCATGCTCCTCCTATTTTTCAGACGGTTTCATGGTCCTCATATTTTTCACACGTTTTCAAGCGCTTCATGTTTTTCACACCTTTTCAGGCTGTCATGTTTTTGAACACCATTTCATGCTCCTCCTATTTTTCAGACCGTTTCATGCTCCTCATATTTTTGACCCCTTTTGTAGCTCTTCATATTTTTCATACCTTTTCAGGCTCTTCATGTTTTCAACACCACTTCATGCTCCTCCTATTTTTCAGACCGTTTCATGCTCCTCATATTTTTGACACTTCTTGAAGCTCTTCATGTTTTTCACACCTTTTCAGGCTTTTCAAGTTTTTCAACACCGCTTTATGCGCCTCCTATTTTTCAGACCATTTCAGGTTCCTAATATTGTTAACACCTTTTCAGGCTCTTCAAGTTTTTCAACCCCACTTCATGCTCCACCTATTTTTCAAACCGTTTCATGCTCCTCATATTTTTCCCACCTTTTCAGGCGCTTCATATTTCTGAACACCGCTTCATGCTCCTCCTATTTTTCTAGCCGTTTCATGCTCCTCATATTTTTGACACCTTTTGAAGCTCTTCATGTTTTTCACAACTTTTCAGGCTGTTCATGTTTTTCAACACCGCTTCATGCTCCTCCTTCTTTTCAGCCCGTATCATTCTCCTCATATTTTTCACATCTTTTGAAGCTCTTCATATATTACACAAATTTCAGGCTCTTCATGTTTTTCAACCCCGCTTCATGCTCCTCCTATTTTTCAGACCGTTTCATGTTCCTCATATTTTTGACACCTTTTGAAGCTCTTCATATATTTCACTCTTTTCAGGCTCTTCATGTTTTTCAACACCGTTTCATGCTCCTCCTATTTTTCAGACCGTTTCATGCTCCTCATATTTTTGACACCCTTTGAAGCTCTTCATGTTTTTCACACTTTTTCAGGCTTTTCAAGTTTTTCAACACCGCTTTATGCGCCTCCTATTTTTCAAACCGTTTCAGGCTCCTAATATTGTTAACACCTTTTCAGGCTCTTCAAGTTTTTCAACACCACTTCATGCTCCACCTATTTTTCAAACCGTTTCATGCTCCTAATATTTTTAACACCTTTTCAGGCTCTTCATCTTTTTCAACACCGCTTCATGCTCCTCCTATCTTTCAGACCATATCATGCTCCTCAAATTTTAACACCTTTTGAAGCTCTTCATATATTTCACACTTTTTCAGTCTCGTCATGTTTTTCAGCACCGCTTCACGCTCCACCTATTTTTCAGACCGTTTCATGCTCTTAATAATTTTAACACCTTTTCAGGCTCTTCAAGTTTTTCAACACCGCCTCATGACCCACCTTTTTTTCAGATCGTTTCATGCTCGTCATATTTTTGACACCTTTTGAAGCTCTTCATATATTTCACTCCTTTTAGGCTCTTCATATTTTTCACACCTTTTCAGGCTCTTCAAGTATTTCAACACCGCTTCATGCTCCTCCTATTTTTCAGACCGTATCATGCTCCTCAAATTTTAACACCTTTGAAGCTCTTCATGTTTTTTACACCTTTTCAGGCTGTTCATGTTTTTCAACACCGCATCATGCTCCTCCTTTTTTTCAGCCCGTATCATTCTCCTCATATTTTTCACATCTTTTGAAGCTCTTCATATATTACACAACTTTTCAGGCTCTTCATGTTTTTCAACACCGTTTCATGCTCCTCATATTTTTGACACTTTTTTAAGATCTTCATATTTTTCACACCTTTTCAGGCTCTTCATGTGAACACCGCTTCATGCTCCACCTATTTTTCAGACCGTATCATGCTCTTCATATCTTTCCCACCTTTTCAGGCGCTTCATATTTCTGAACACCGCTTCATGCTCCTCCTATTTTTCTGACCGTTTCATGCTCCTCCTATTTTTCTGGCCGATTCATGCTCCTCATATTTTTGACACCTTTTGAAGCTCTTCATGTTTTTCACACCTTTTCAGGCTGTTCATGTTTTTCAACACCGCTTCATGCTCCTCCTTCTTTTCAGCCCGTATCATTCTCCTCATATTTTTCACATCTTTTGAAGCTCTTCATATATTACACAACTTTTCAGGCTCTTCATGTTTTTCAACCTCGCTTCATGCTCCTCCTATTTTTCTGGCCGTTTCATGCTCCTCATATTTTTGACACCTTTTGAAGCTCTTCATATATTTCACTCTTTTCAGGTTCTTCATGTTTTTCAACACCGTTTCATGCTCCTCCTATTTTTCAGACCGTTTCATGCTCCTCATATTTTTGACACCTTTTGAAGCTCTTCATATATTTCACTCTTTTCAGGTTCTTCATGTTTTTGAACATCGCTTAATGCTCCTCCTACTTTTCAGACCGTTTCATGCTCCTCAAGTATTTCACACCTTTTGAAGCTCTTCATGTTTTTCAACACAGTTTCATACTCTTACTTTTTTTCAGACTGTTTCATGCTCCTCTTATTTTTCAGACCGTTTCATGTTCGTCATATATGTAACACCTTTTGAAGCTATTCATATTTTTCACACCTTTTCATGATCTTCATTTTTTTCAACACCGTTTCATGCTCCTCATATTTTTGACACCTTTTAAAACACCTCATATTTTTCACACCTTTTCATGCTCTTCCTGATTTTCAATGCCGTCTCATGTTCCGCCTATTTTTTAACCGTTTCATGCTCCTCATATTTTTGACACCTTTTGCAGCTCTTCATGTTTTCACACCCTTTCATGCTCTTCGTGTTTTTCAACACCGTTTAATGGCCTACTATTTTTAAGAACGTTACGTGGTCGTCCGATTTTTCAGACCGTTTCTTGCTCTTCATATTTTTGACACCTTTTGAAGCTCTTCATATTTTTCACACCTTTTCAGGCTCTTCATGTTTTACAACACCACTTCATTCTCCTCCTATTTTTCAGAACATTTCATGCTCCTCATATTTTTCACACCTATTGAAGCTCTTCATATTTTTCACACATTTTCAGGCTCTTCATATTTTTGAAAACCGCTTCATGCTCCTCCTATTTTTCTGACCGTTTCATGCTCCTCATACTTTCACACCTTTAGAAGCTCTTACTTAATATTTTTCACTGCCTTTCAGGCTCTTCATGTTTGTCAACACCGCTTCATGCTCCTCCAGTTTTTCAGACCGTTTCATGCTCCTCATATTTTTGACACCTTTTGAAGCTCTTCATATTTTTCACACCTTATCAGGCTCTTCATTGTTTCAACACCATTTCATGCTCCTCCTATTTTTCAGACTGTTTCATGCTCTTCATATTATGACACCTTTTGAAGCTCTTCATATTTTTGACGCCTTTTGAAGTTAGTCATATTTTTCACACCTTTTCAGGCTCTTCATATTTTTGAACACTGCTTCATGCTCCTCCTATTTTCCAGACCGTTTCATGCTCCTCATATTTTTGACACCTTTTGAAGCTCTTCATATTTTTCACACCTTTTCAGGCTCTTCATGTTTTTGAACACCGTGTCATGCTCCTCCTATTTTTTACACATTTTGAAGCTCTTCATATTTTTCACACATTTTCACGCTTTCCATGTTTTTCAACACCGTTTCATGCTGCTCCTATTTTTCAGAACGTTTCATGCTCCTAATATTTTTGACAACTTTTGAAGCTCTTCATAATTTTCACACCTTTTTAGGCTCTTCATGTTTTTGAACATCGCTTAATGCTCCTCCTACTTTTCAGACCGTTTCATGCTCCTCAAGTATTTCACACCTTTTGAAGCTCTTCATGTTTTTCAACACAGTTTCATACTCTTACTTTTTTTCAGACTGTTTCATGCTCCTCTTATTTTTCAGACCGTTTCATGTTCATCATATATGTGACACCTTTTGAAGCTCTTCATATTTTTCACACCTTTTCATGATTTTCATTTTTTTCAACACCGTTTCATGCTCCTCAGATTTTTGACACCTTTTAAAACACCTCATATTTTTCACACCTTTTCATGCTCTTCCTGATTTTCAACGCCGTCTCATGTTCGGCCTATTTTTTGACCGTTTCATGCTCCTCATATTTTTGACACCTTTTCAAGCTCTTCATATTTTTTACACATTTTCAGGGACTTCATGATTTTCAACACCACTTCATGCTCCTCCTTTTTTTCAGACCGTTTCATGCTCCTCATATTTTTGACACCTTTTGAAACTCTTCATATATTTCACACCTTTTCAGGCTATTAATGTTTTTCAACACCAGTTCATGCTCCTCCTATATTTCAATGGTTTCATGCTCCTCGCATTTTTGACACCTTTTGAACCTCTTCATATATTTCACACCTTTTCAGGCTCTTCATGTTTTTCAACACCGCTTCATGCTCCTCCTATTTTACAGACCGTTTCATGCTCATCTTATTTTTGTCACATTTGGAAGCTGTTCATATTTTTCACACCTTTACTGGCTCTTCATGTTTTTGAACACCGTTTCATGCTCCTCCTATTTGTGACACTTTTGAAGCTCTTCATATTTTTCACACCTATTCAGGCTATTCATATTTTTCAACACCGTTTGATGCTCCTCCTATTTTTCAGACCGTTTCATGCCCCTCATAATTTTGACACCTTTTGTTAGTCTTCATATTTTTCACATCATTTCAAGCCCTTCATGTTTTTGAACAACATTTCATGCTCCTCCTATTTTTCAGACCGTTTCATGCTCCTCATATTTTTGACACCCTTTGAAGCTCTTCATATATTTCACACCTTTTCAGGCTCTTCATGTTTTTCAAAACCGTTTCATGTTCCTCATCTTTTTGAAACCTTTTGAAGCTCTTCATATTTTTCACCGCTTTTCAGGCTCTTCATGTTTTTCAACACCGCTTCATGCTCCTCGTATTTTTCAGACCGTTTAATGCTCCTCATATTTTTCACACCTTTTGAATCTCTTTATATTTTTCACACCTTTTCAGGCTCTTCATGTTTTTGAACACCGCTTCATGCTCCTCCTATTTTTCAGACCGTTTCATGCTCCACATATTTTTGGCACCTTTTGAAGCTCTTCATATTTTTCACACCTTTTCAGGCTCTTCATGATTTTGAACACTGTTTCATGTTCCTCCTATATTTGACACCGTTATAAGCTCTTCATATTTTTCACACTTTTTCAGGCTCTTCATGTTTTTAAACAGCGCTTCATGCTCCTCATATTTTTGACACCTTTTGAAGCTCTTCATATTTTTCACACCTTTTCAGGCTCTTCATGTTTTACAACACCACTTCATTCTCCTCCTATTTTTCAGAACATTTCATGCTCCTCATATTTTTCACACCTATTGAAGCTCTTCATATTTTTCACACATTTTCAGGCTCTTCATATTTTTGAAAACCGCTTCATGCTCCTCCTATTTTTCTGACCGTTTCATGCTCCTCATACTTTGACACCTTTAGAAGCTCTTACTTAATATTTTTCACTGCCTTTCAGGCTCTTCATGTTTGTCAACACCGCTTCATGCTCCTCCAGTTTTTCAGACCGTTTCATGCTCCTCATATTTTTGACACCTTTTGAAGCTCTTCATATTTTTCACACCTTATCAGGCTCTTCATTGTTTCAACACCATTTCATGCTCCTCCTATTTTTCAGACTGTTTCATGCTCTTCATATTATGACACCTTTTGAAGCTCTTCATATTTTTGACACCTTTTGAAGTTAGTCATATTTTTCACACCTTTTCAGGCTCTTCATATTTTTGAACACTGCTTCATGCTCCTCCTATTTTCCAGACCGTTTCATGCTCCTCATATTTTTGACACCTTTTGAAGCTCTTCATATTTTTCACACCTTTTCAGGCTCTTCATGTTTTTGAACACCGTGTCATGCTCCTCCTATTTTTTACACATTTTGAAGCTCTTCATATTTTTCACACATTTTCACGCTTTCCATGTTTTTCAACACCGTTTCATGCTGCTCCTATTTTTCAGAACGTTTCATGCTCCTAATATTTTTGACAACTTTTGAAGCTCTTCATAATTTTCACACCTTTTTAGGCTCTTCATGTTTTTGAACATCGCTTAATGCTCCTCCTACTTTTCAGACCGTTTCATGCTCCTCAAGTATTTCACACCTTTTGAAGCTCTTCATGTTTTTCAACACAGTTTCATACTCTTACTTTTTTTCAGACTGTTTCATGCTCCTCTTATTTTTCAGACCGTTTCATGTTCATCATATATGTGACACCTTTTGAAGCTCTTCATATTTTTCACACCTTTTCATGATTTTCATTTTTTTCAACACCGTTTCATGCTCCTCAGATTTTTGACACCTTTTAAAACACCTCATATTTTTCACACCTTTTCATGCTCTTCCTGATTTTCAACGCCGTCTCATGTTCGGCCTATTTTTTGACCGTTTCATGCTCCTCATATTTTTGACACCTTTTCAAGCTCTTCATATTTTTTACACATTTTCAGGGACTTCATGATTTTCAACACCACTTCATGCTCCTCCTTTTTTTCAGACCGTTTCATGCTCCTCATATTTTTGACACCTTTTGAAACTCTTCATATATTTCACACCTTTTCAGGCTATTAATGTTTTTCAACACCAGTTCATGCTCCTCCTATATTTCAATGGTTTCATGCTCCTCGCATTTTTGACACCTTTTGAACCTCTTCATATATTTCACACCTTTTCAGGCTCTTCATGTTTTTCAACACCGCTTCATGCTCCTCCTATTTTACAGACCGTTTCATGCTCATCTTATTTTTGTCACATTTGGAAGCTGTTCATATTTTTCACACCTTTACTGGCTCTTCATGTTTTTGAACACCGTTTCATGCTCCTCCTATTTGTGACACTTTTGAAGCTCTTCATATTTTTCACACCTATTCAGGCTATTCATATTTTTCAACACCGTTTGATGCTCCTCCTATTTTTCAGACCGTTTCATGCCCCTCATAATTTTGACACCTTTTGTTAGTCTTCATATTTTTCACATCATTTCAAGCCCTTCATGTTTTTGAACAACATTTCATGCTCCTCCTATTTTTCAGACCGTTTCATGCTCCTCATATTTTTGACACCCTTTGAAGCTCTTCATATATTTCACACCTTTTCAGGCTCTTCATGTTTTTCAAAACCGTTTCATGTTCCTCATCTTTTTGAAACCTTTTGAAGCTCTTCATATTTTTCACCGCTTTTCAGGCTCTTCATGTTTTTCAACACCGCTTCATGCTCCTCGTATTTTTCAGACCGTTTAATGCTCCTCATATTTTT
Source organism: Dama dama (assembly GCF_033118175.1). NCBI lineage: Eukaryota > Metazoa > Chordata > Mammalia > Artiodactyla > Cervidae > Dama > Dama dama. The sequence continues at coordinate 42,708 of NW_026871075.1, forward strand.
CACACCTTTTGAATCTCTTTATATTTTTCACACCTTTTCAGGCTCTTCATGTTTTTGAACACCGCTTCATGCTCCTCCTATTTTTCAGACCGTTTCATGCTCCACATATTTTTGGCACCTTTTGAAGCTCTTCATATTTTTCACACCTTTTCAGGCTCTTCATGATTTTGAACACTGTTTCATGTTCCTCCTATATTTGACACCGTTATAAGCTCTTCATATTTTTCACACTTTTTCAGGCTCTTCATGTTTTTAAACAGCGCTTCATGCTCCTCATATTTTTGACACCTTTTGAAGCTCTTCATATTTTTCACACCTTTTCAGGCTCTTCATGTTTTACAACACCACTTCATTCTCCTCCTATTTTTCAGAACATTTCATGCTCCTCATATTTTTCACACCTATTGAAGCTCTTCATATTTTTCACACATTTTCAGGCTCTTCATATTTTTGAAAACCGCTTCATGCTCCTCCTATTTTTCTGACCGTTTCATGCTCCTCATACTTTGACACCTTTAGAAGCTCTTACTTAATATTTTTCACTGCCTTTCAGGCTCTTCATGTTTGTCAACACCGCTTCATGCTCCTCCAGTTTTTCAGACCGTTTCATGCTCCTCATATTTTTGACACCTTTTGAAGCTCTTCATATTTTTCACACCTTATCAGGCTCTTCATTGTTTCAACACCATTTCATGCTCCTCCTATTTTTCAGACTGTTTCATGCTCTTCATATTATGACACCTTTTGAAGCTCTTCATATTTTTGACACCTTTTGAAGTTAGTCATATTTTTCACACCTTTTCAGGCTCTTCATATTTTTGAACACTGCTTCATGCTCCTCCTATTTTCCAGACCGTTTCATGCTCCTCATATTTTTGACACCTTTTGAAGCTCTTCATATTTTTCACACCTTTTCAGGCTCTTCATGTTTTTGAACACCGTGTCATGCTCCTCCTATTTTTTACACATTTTGAAGCTCTTCATATTTTTCACACATTTTCACGCTTTCCATGTTTTTCAACACCGTTTCATGCTGCTCCTATTTTTCAGAACGTTTCATGCTCCTAATATTTTTGACAACTTTTGAAGCTCTTCATAATTTTCACACCTTTTTAGGCTCTTCATGTTTTTGAACATCGCTTAATGCTCCTCCTACTTTTCAGACCGTTTCATGCTCCTCAAGTATTTCACACCTTTTGAAGCTCTTCATGTTTTTCAACACAGTTTCATACTCTTACTTTTTTTCAGACTGTTTCATGCTCCTCTTATTTTTCAGACCGTTTCATGTTCATCATATATGTGACACCTTTTGAAGCTCTTCATATTTTTCACACCTTTTCATGATTTTCATTTTTTTCAACACCGTTTCATGCTCCTCAGATTTTTGACACCTTTTAAAACACCTCATATTTTTCACACCTTTTCATGCTCTTCCTGATTTTCAACGCCGTCTCATGTTCGGCCTATTTTTTGACCGTTTCATGCTCCTCATATTTTTGACACCTTTTCAAGCTCTTCATATTTTTTACACATTTTCAGGGACTTCATGATTTTCAACACCACTTCATGCTCCTCCTTTTTTTCAGACCGTTTCATGCTCCTCATATTTTTGACACCTTTTGAAACTCTTCATATATTTCACACCTTTTCAGGCTATTAATGTTTTTCAACACCAGTTCATGCTCCTCCTATATTTCAATGGTTTCATGCTCCTCGCATTTTTGACACCTTTTGAACCTCTTCATATATTTCACACCTTTTCAGGCTCTTCATGTTTTTCAACACCGCTTCATGCTCCTCCTATTTTACAGACCGTTTCATGCTCATCTTATTTTTGTCACATTTGGAAGCTGTTCATATTTTTCACACCTTTACTGGCTCTTCATGTTTTTGAACACCGTTTCATGCTCCTCCTATTTGTGACACTTTTGAAGCTCTTCATATTTTTCACACCTATTCAGGCTATTCATATTTTTCAACACCGTTTGATGCTCCTCCTATTTTTCAGACCGTTTCATGCCCCTCATAATTTTGACACCTTTTGTTAGTCTTCATATTTTTCACATCATTTCAAGCCCTTCATGTTTTTGAACAACATTTCATGCTCCTCCTATTTTTCAGACCGTTTCATGCTCCTCATATTTTTGACACCCTTTGAAGCTCTTCATATATTTCACACCTTTTCAGGCTCTTCATGTTTTTCAAAACCGTTTCATGTTCCTCATCTTTTTGAAACCCTTTGAAGCTCTTCATATATTTCACACCTTTTCAGGCTCTTCATGATTTTGAACATGGCTTCATGCTCCTCCTATTTTCAGACCGTTTAATGCACCTCATATTTTTCACACCTTTTGAAGCTCTTCATACTTTTCACACCTTTTCAGGCTCTTCATGTTTTTCAACACTGCTTCATGCTCCTCCTATTTTTCAGAACGTTTCTTGCTCCTCATATTTTTGACACGTTTTGAAGCTCTTCATATTTTTCACACCTTTTCAGTCTCTTCATGTTTTTGAACACCGCTTCATGTTCCTCCTATTTTTCAGACCGTTTCATGCTCATCTAATTTTTGACACCTTTTGAAGTTCTTCATATTTTTCACACCTTTTGAAGCTTTTCATATTTTTCACATCTTTTCAGGCTCTTCATGTTTTTCAACATCGCTTCATGCTCCTCCTATTTTTCAGACCGTTTAATCCTCCTCATGTATTTCACACTTTTTGAAGCTCTTCATATTTTTCACACCTATTCAGGCCCTTCATGTTTTGTAACACCGTTTCATAATCCTCCTATTGTTCAGACAGTTTCAAGATCCTCATATTTTTGACACCTTTTGAAGGTCTTCATATTTTTCACACCTTTTCACGATCTTCATGTTTTTGAACACCGCTTCATGCTCCTCCTATTTTTCAGACCGTTTAATCCTCCTCATGTATTTCACACTTTTTGAAGCTCTTCATATTTTTCACACCTATTCAGGCCCTTCATGTTTTGTAACACCGTTTCATAATCCTCCTATTGTTCAGACAGTTTCAAGATCCTCATATTTTTGACACGTTTTGAAGCTCTTCATATTTTTCACACTTTTTCAGTCTCTTCATGTTTTTGAACACCGCTTCATGTTCCTCCTATTTTTCAGACCGTTTCATGCTCCTCATATTTTTGACACCATTTGAAGCTCTTCATACTTTTCACACCTTTTCAGGCTCTTCATGATTTTGAACATGGCTTCATGCTCCTCCTATTTTCAGACCGTTTAATGCACCTCATGTTTTTCACACCTTTTGAAGCTCTTCATATTTTTCACACCTTTTCAGGCTCTTCATTTTTTTCAACACCACTTCATGCTCCTCCTATTTTTCAGACCGTTTCATGCTTATGAATTTTTGACACCTTTTGCAGCTCTTCATATTTTTCACACCTTTTGAATCTCTTCATATTTTTCACACGTTTTGAGGCTCTTCATGTTTTTCAACACCGCTTCATGCTCCTCCTATTTATCAGACCGTTTAATGCACCTCATGTTTTCACTCCTTTTGAAGGTCTTCATATTTTTCACAACTTTTCAGGCTCTTCATGTTTTTGAACACCATTTCATGCTCCTCCTATTTTGCAGACCGTTTCATTCTCCTCATATTTTTGACACCATTTGAAGCTCTTCATATATTTCACACTTTTCAGGCTCTTCATGTTTTTGAACATGGATTCATGCTCCTCCTATTTTCAGACCGTTTCATACTCCTCATAATTTTGACACCTTTTAAGCTCTTCATATTTTTCACACCTTTTCACGCTCTTCATGTTTTTCAACACCCCTTCATGCTCCTCCTATTTTTCAAACCGTTTAATCCTCCTCATGTATTTCACACTTTTTGAAGCTCTTCATATTTTTCACACCTTTTCAGCCTCTTCATGTTTTGTAACACCGATTCATAATCCTCCTATTGTTCAGACAGTTTCAAGATCCTCATATTTTTGACGCCTTTTGAAGGTCTTCATATTTTTCACACCTTTTCAGGCTCTTCATGTTTTTGAACACCGCTTCATGCTCCTTCTATTTTTCAGACTGTTTCCTGCTTCTCATATTTTTGACACCTTTTGAAGTTCTTCATATTTTTCACACCTTTTCAGTCTCTTCATTTTTTGGACCACCCTTCATGCTCCTCCTATTTTTCATACCGCTTCCTGTTCCTCATATATTTCACACCTTTTGAAGCTCTTCATATTTTTCACACCTTTTCAGGCTCTTCATGTTTTTGAACACCCCTTCATGCTTCTCCTATTTTTCATACCGTTTCCTGCTCCTCTTATTTTCCACACCTTTTGAAGCTCGTCATATATTTCACACTTTTTCATGCTCTTCATCTTTTTCAAAACCGTTTCATGATCATCCTATTTTACAGAAAGTTTCATCCTGCACATATTTTTGACTCCTTTAGAAGCTCTTCATTTTTTTTCACACCTTTTCAGGTTCTTCATATTTTTCAACACGACTTCATGCTCCTCGTATTTTTCACACCGTTTCATGCTCCTCATATTTTTGACACAATTTGAAGCTCTTCATATTTTTCACACCTTTTCAGGCTCTTCCTGTTTTTCAACACCGTTTCCTGTTCCTATTATTTTTCAGACCTTTTCAGGCTCCTCATATTTTTGACACATTTTGAAGCTCTTCACATTTTCACACCATTTGAAGTTCTTCATGTTTTTCAACACCGTTTCATGCTCCTCATATTTTTCAGACCGTTTCCTGCTCCTCATATTTTTCAGACCTTTTGAAGCTCTTCATATATATCACAATTTTTCAGGCTCTTCATGTTTTTCAACAACACTTCATGTTCCTCCTATTTTTCAGACCGTTTCATGCTTCTCATATTTTTGACACCTTTTGAAGCTCTTCATATTTTCACACCTTTTCAGGCTCTTCATGTTTTTGAACACCGCTTCATGCTCCTCCTATTTTTCAGACGTTTCATGCTCCTCATATTTTTCACACCTGTTGATACTCTTCATATTTTTCACACCTTTTCAGGCTATTCATGTGTTGGAACACCGTTTCATGCTCCTCCTATTTTTCAGACCGTTTCATGCTCCTCATATTTTTGACCCCATTTGAAGCTCTTCATATTTTTCACACCTTTTCAGGTTCTTCATGTTTTTCAACACCGCTTCATGCTCCTCCTACTTTTCAGACCGTTTCATGCTCCTCATATTTTTGTCACCTTTTGAAGCTCTTCATATTTTTCACACCTTTTCAGACTCTTCATTTTTTTGACCACCCTTCATGCTCCTCCTATTTTTCAGACCGTTACATGCTCCTCATATTTTTGACACCTGTTGAAGCTCTTCATATTTTTGACACCTTTTCAGGTTCTTCATGTTTTTCAACACCGCTTCATGCTCCTCCTCTTTTTCAGACCGTTTCATGTTCCTCATATTTTTGACACCTTTTGAAGCTCCTCATATTTTTTACACCCTTTGAAACTCTTCATATATTTCACACTTTTTCAGGCTCTTCATGTTTTTCAACACCACTTCATGCTCCTCCTATTTTTCAGACCGTTTAATGCTCATATCATTTTTGAAACCTTTTGAAGTTCTTGATATATTTCACACCTTTTGAAGCTCTTCATATTTTTCACAACTTTTCAGGCTCTTCATGTTTTTGAACACCGTTTCATGCTTCTCCTATATTTCAGACCGATTCTTGCTGCTCATATTTTTGACACCTTTTGAAGCTCTTCATATTTTTCACACCTTTTGAAGCTCTTCATATTTTTGACATGTTTCAGACTGTTCATGTTTTTCAACACCATTTCATGCTCCTCCTTTTTTTCAGACCGTTTCATGCTCCTCATATTTTTGACACCTTTTGAAGCTCTTCATATTTTTGACACCTTTTCAGTCTCTTCATGTGTATGAGCCCAGCTTCATGCTCCTCCTATTTTTCAGACAGTTTCATGCTCCTCATGTGTTTAACACCCTTTGAAGCTCTTCATATATTTGACACCTTTGAAGCTCTTCATATTTTTCACACGTTCTCAGGCTCTTCATGTTTTTCAACCCCGCTTCATGCTCCTCCTATTTTTCAGACCGTTTCATGCTCCTCATAATTTGGACACCGTTTGAAGCTCTTCATATATTTGACACCTTTGAAGCTCTTCATATTTTTCACATTTTTGAACCTCTTCATATTTTTCACACCTTTTCAGGGTCTTCATGGTTTTGAACACCGCTTCATGCTCCTTCTATTTTTGAAACCGTTTCTTGCTCCTCATATATTTAACACCTTTTGAAGCTCTTCATATTTTTCACACTTTTTCAGGCTCTTCATGTTTTTCAACATCGCTTCATTCTCCTCCAATTTTTCAGACCGTTTCAAGCTCATGTCGTTTTTGACACCTTTTGAAGCTCTTCATATTTTTCACACCTTTTCAGGCTCTTGATATTTTTCAACACCACTTCATGCACCTCCTATTTTTCAGATCGTTTCATGCTCCTCATATTTTTGACACATTTTCAAGTTCCTCATATATTTCACACCTTTTCAGGCTCTTCATCATATTCAACACCACTTCATGCTCCTCCTATTTTCAAGACCGTTTCATTGACCTCATATTTTTGACACCTTTAGAAGCTCTTCATATTTTTCACACCTTTTCAGGCTCTTCATGTTTTTCAACACGGCTTCATGCTCCTCCTATTTTTCAGATAGTTTCATTTCTCTGATGTATTTCACACCTTTTGAAGCTCTTCATATTTTCACACTTTTTCAGGCTCTTCATGTTTTTCAACAACGTTTCAATGTCCTCCTTTTTTTCCGACTGTTTCAGGCTCCTCCTATTTTTCATACCGTTTCATGCTCCTCATATTTTTGACCCCTTTTGAAGCTCTTCATATTTTTCACACCTTTTCAGGCTCTTCATGATTTTCAATACCGCTTCATGATCCTCCTATTTTTCAGACCGTTTCATGCTCATCTCATTTTTCACACCTTTTGAAACTCTTCATGTTTTTCACACCTTTTCAGGCTTTTCATGTTTTTGAGCACCGCTTCATGCTGCTCCTATTTTTCTCACTTTTTGAAGCTCTTCATATTTTTCACACCTTTTCAGGCTCTTCATGTTTTTGAACACCGTTTCATGCTGCTCCTATTTTTCAGACTCTTTCATGCTCGTCATATTTTTGACACCTTTTGAACCTCTTCGTATTTTTCACACCTTTTCAGGCTCTTCTTGTTTTTGAACAACGTTTCATGCTCCTCCTATTTTTCAGACCGTTTCATGCTCCTCATGTATTTCAGACCTTTTGAAGCTCTTCATAATATTCACACCTTTTCAGGCTCTACATGTTTTTCAACACCACTTCATGCTTCTCTTATTTTTCAGACCGATTCATGTTCCTCATATTTTTGACACCTTTTGAAGCTGTTCATATTTTTCACACCTGTTCAGGCTCTTCATATTTTTGCACACCGTTTCATGCTCCTCCTATTTTTCAGACTCTTTCATGCTCCTCATATTTTGACACCTTTTTAAGCTCTTCACATTTTTCACACCTTTTCAGGCTCTTCATGTTTTTCAAAACCGCTTCTTGATCCCCCTATATTTCAGACCGTTTCATGCTCCTCATATTTTTCACACCTTTTGAAGCTCTTCGTATTTTTCACACCTTTTCAGACTCTTCATGTTTTTCAACACTGCTTCATGCTCCTCCTATTTTTCAGACCGTTACATGCTCATCTCTTTTTTGACACCTTTTGAAGCTCTTCATATTTTTCACACCTTTTCAGGCTCTTCATATTTTTGCACACCATTTCATGCTCCTCCTATTTTTCAGACCATTTCATGCTCCTCATATTTTTGACACCTTTTGAAGCTCTTCATATTTTTCACACCTTTTCAGGCTTTTCATGTTTTTGAACACCGCATCATGCTCCTCCAATTTTTCACACCTTTTGAAGCTCTTCATATTTTTCACACCTTTTCAGACTCTTCAGGTTTTTGAACCCCCCTTCATGCTCCTCCTATTTTTCAGACCGTTTCATGCTCCTCATGTATTTCACACCTTTTGAAGCTCTTCATATTTTTCACACCATTTCAGGCTCTCCATGTTTCTGAACACCACTTCATGCTCCTCCTATTTTTCCGACGGTTTCATGCTCATCTCATTTTTGACACCTTCTGAAGCTCTTCATTTTTTCAAAACTTTCGAGCTCTTCACATTCTTCACACGTTTTCAGGCTCTTCATGTATTTCAATAACGGTTCTTACTCCTCCTATTTTTCAGAACGTTGCATGCTTCTCATATTTTTGACACGTTTTGAAGCTCTTCATATTTTTCACACCTTTTCAGGCTCTTCATGTTTTTCAACACCACTTCATGCTCCTCCTATTTTTCAGACCGTTTCTTGCTCCTCATATTTTTGACACGTTTTGAAGTTCTTCATATTTTTCACACCTTTTCAGGCTCTTCATGTTTTTGAACACCGCATCATGCTCCTCCCGTTTGTCAGACCGTTTCATGCTCATCTCATTTTTGACACCTTTTGAAGCTCTTCATATTCCTCACTCCTTTTGAAACTCTTCATATTTTTCACACCTTTTCAGGCTCTTCATGTTTTTCAACACCGCTTCATGCTCCTCCTATTTTTCACAACGTTTAATGTTCCTCATGTATTTCACACATTTTAAAGCTCTTCATATTTTTCACACCTTTTCAGGCTCTTCATGTTTTTGAACACCGCATCATGCTCCTCCTGTTTGTCAGACCGTTTCATGCTCATCTCATTTTTGACACCTTTTGAAGCTCTTCATATTCTTCACTCCTTTTGAAACTCTTCATATTTTTCACACCTTTTGAAGCTCTTCATATTTCTCACACCTTTTCAGACTCTTCATGTTTTTCAACACCGCTTCTTGCTCCTCCTATTTTTCAGACCGTTTCATGCTCCTCATATTTTTGACACGTTTTGAAGTTCTTCATATTTTTCACACCTTTTCAGGCTCTTCATGTTTTTGAACACCGTTTCATGCTGCTCCTATTTTTCAGACTCTTTCATGCTCGTCATATTTTTGACACCTTTTGAACCTCTTCGTATTTTTCACACCTTTTTAGGCTCTTCTTGTTTTTGAACAACGTTTCATGCTCCTCCTATTTTTCAGACCGTTTCATGCTCCTCATGTATTTCACACCTTTTGAAGCTCTTCATAATATTCACACCTTTTCAGGCTCTACATTTTTTTCAACACCACTTCATGCTTCTCTTATTTTTCAGACCGATTCATGTTCCTCATATTTTTGACACCTTTTGAAGCTCTTCATATTTTTCACACCTTTACAGGCTCTTCATGTTTTTCAACGCCGCTTCATGCTCCTCATCTTTTTCAGACCTTTTCATGCTCCTCATATTTCTCACACCTTTTGAAGCTCTTCATATTTTTCACAACTTTTCAGGCTCTTCATATTTTTGATCACCGTTTCATGCTCCTCCTATTTTTCAGACCGTTTCATGCTCCTCATATTTTTGACACCTTTTGAAGATCTTCATATTTTTCACACCTTTTCAGGCTCTTCATATTTTTGATCACCGTTTCATGCTCCTCCTATTTTTCAGAACGTTTCATGCTGCTCATATATTTGACACCTTTTGAAGTTCTTCATCATTTCACAACTTTTCAGGTTCTTCATGTTTTCAACACAACTTCATGCTCCTGCTATATTTCTGACCGTGTCATGCTCCTCATATTTTTCACACCTTTTGAAGCTCTTCATATTTTTCACAACTTTTCAGGCTCTTCATGTTTTTGAACACCGTTTCTTGCAGCTACTATTTTTCAGAACTTTTCATGCTCCAAATAATTTTGACACCTTTTGAAGCCTTTCATATTTTTCACACATTTTCAGGCTCTTCTTGTTTTTCAACACCACTTCATGCTCCTCTTATTATTCAGACCGTTTCATGCTCCTCATATTTTTGACACCTTTTGAAGCTCTTCATATTTTTCACACATTTTCAATCTCTTCATGTTTTTCAACACAGTTTCATGCTCCTCTTTTTTTTTCAGTCTGTTTCATGCTCCTCATATTTTTGACACCTTTTGAAGCTCTTCATATTTTTCACACCTTTTCAGGTTCTTCACGTTTTTAAACAACGATTCATGCTCCTCCTATTTTTCAAAACTTTTCATGCTCCTCATATTTTTGACAACTTTTGAAGCTCTTCATATTTTTCACACCTTTTCAGGCCTTTCATGTTTTTGAAAATTGCTTCATGCTCCTCCTATTTTTTAGACTGTTTCATGCTCCTCATATTTTTGACACCTTTTGTAGATCTTCATATATTTCACACCTTTTCAGGCTATTCATTTTTTCAACACCGCGTCATGCTCCTCCTATTTTTCACACCGTTTCATGCTCCTCCTATTTTTGATATCTTTTGAAGCTCTTCATATATTTCAAACCTTTTCAGGCTCTTCAGGTTTTTCAACACACGTTCATGTTCCTCCTATTTTTCAGACCATTTCATGCTCCTCATATTTTTGACACCTTTTGAAGCTCTTCATATTTTTCACACCTTTTCAGGCTCTTCAGGTTTTTCAACACCGCTTCATGATCCTCCTATTTTTCAGGCCGTTTCTTGCTCCTCATATTTTTGACACCTTTTGAAGCTCTTCATATTTTTCACACCTTTTCATGCTCTTCATGTTTTTCAACACTGATTCATGCTCCTCCTTTTTCTCAGACCGTTTCATGCTCCTCATATTTTTCACACCTTTTGTAGCTCTTCATATTTTTCACACCTTTTGAAGCTCTTCATATTTTTCACATGTTTTCAGGCTCTTCATGTTTTTCCACACCTCTTCATGCTCATCCTATTTTACAGACCGTTTCATGCTTCTCATATTTTTGACACTTTTCGACACTCTTCATATATTTTACACCTTTTGAATCTCTTCATATATTTCACATCTTTTCAGGCTCTTTGTGTTTTCAACGCCACTTCATACTCCTCCTATTTTTCAGACCGCTTCATGCTCATCTCATTTTTGACACATTTGGAAGCTCTTCATATTTTTCACACCTTTTGAATCTCTTCATATTTTTCACACTTTTTCAGGCTCTTCATATTTTTCAACACCGCTTCATGCTCCTCCTTTTTTTCAGACCGTTTCATGCTCCTCATATTTTTGACACGTTTTGAGGCTCTTCATATTTTTCACACCTTTTCAGCCTCTTCATGTTTTTCAACACCGTTTCATGTTCCTCCTATTTTTCAGACCGTTTCATGCTTCTCATATTTTGAAACCTTTTGAAGCTCTTCAAATTTTTCACACCTTTTCAGGCTCTTCATGTTTTGAACACCGCTTCATGCTCCTCTTATTTTTTACACCTTTTGAAGCTCCTCATATTTTTCACACCTTTTCAGGCTCTTCATGATTTTGAAGACCGTTTCATGCTCGTCCCATTTTTCAGACCGTTTCATGCCTCTCATATATTTGACACCTTTTCAAGCTCTTCATATTTTTCACAACTTTTCAGGCTCTTCACGTTTTTGAACACCGGTTCATGCTCCGCCTATTTTTCAGACTGTTTCATGCTCCTCATATTTTTGACACCTTTGAAGCTCTTCATATATTTCACACCGTTTCAGGCTCTTCATTTGTTTGAACACCGCTTCATGCTCCTCCTATTTTTCAAACTGTTTCATGCTCCTCATATTTTTGACACCTTTTGAAGCTCTTCATATTATTCACACCTTTTCACGCTCTTCATTTTTTTGAACACCACTTCATGCTCCTCCTATTTTTCAGACTGTTTTATGCTCATTTCTTTTTTGACACCTTTTAAAACTCTTCATATTTTTCACACCATTTGAAACTCTTCGTATTTTTCCACGTTTTCAAGCTCGTCATGTTTTTCAACACCACTTCAGCCTCCTCCTATTTTTCAGACCGTTTCATGGTCGTCATATTTTTGACACGTTTTGAAGCTCTTTATACTTTTCACAGCTTTTCAGGCTCTTCATGTTTTTCAACACCGCTTCCTGCTCCTCCTATTTTTCAGACTGTTTCATGCTCCACTTTATTATAGACACCTTTTGAAGCTCTTCATATTTTTCACACCTTTTCAGACTCTTCATGTTTTTGAACACAGCTTCATGCTCCTCCTATTTTTCAGACCGTTTCATGCTCATCTCATTTTTTACACCTTTTGAAGCTCTTCATATTTTGCACACCTTTTCAGGCTCTTCATGTTTTTCAACACAGCTTCATGCTCCTCCTATTTTTCAGACCGTTTCATGCTCTTCCTATTTTTCAGACCGTTTCATGCTCCTCCTATTTTTCAGACCGTTTTATTCTCCTCATATATTTGACACATTTTGAAGCTCTTCCTATTTTTCCACACCTTTTCAGGCTCTTCATGTTTTTCCACACCATTTAATGCTCCTCCTATTTTTCAGACCGTTTCATGCTCATCTAATTTTTGAGACCATTTGAAGCTCTTCGTATTTTTCACATTTTTGAAGCTCTTCATATTTTTCAAACCTTTTCAGGCTCTTCATGATTTTCAACACCGCTTAAAGCTCCTCCTATTTTTCAGACCGTTTCATGCTCATCTCATTTTTGACACCTTTTGAAGCTCTTCATAATTTTCACACCTTTTCAGGCTCTTCATAGTTTTCGCACCTTTTCTTTCTCTTCATGTTGTTGAACACAGCTTCATGCTCCTCCTATTTTTCAGACCGTTTAATGCTCCTCATAATTTTGACACCTTTTTAAGCTTTTCATATTTTCACCCCTTTTCAGGCTCTTCATGTTTTTCAACACCGCTTCTTTCTCCTCCTATTTTTCAGACCGTTTCATGCTCCTCATATTTTGACACGTTTTGAAGCTCTTCATATTTTTCACACTTTTTCAGGCTCTTCATGTTTTTCAACACCGCTTCTTTCTCCTCCTATTTTTGAGACCGTTTCATTCTCCTCATATTTTTGACACCTTTTGAAGCTCTTCATATTTTTCACACCTTTTGAAGCTCTTCATATTTTTCGCACCTTTTCAGGCTCTTCATGTTTTTCAACACCGCTTCATGCTGCTACTATATTTCAGACAGTTTCATGCTCCTCATATTTTGATACCTTTTGAAGCTCTTCATATTTCTCACACATTTTCTGGCTCTTTATGTTTTTGAACACCATTTCTTGCTCCTCCTATTTTTCAGACCGTTTCATGCTCCTTATATTTTTGACACCTTTTGAAGCTCTTCATATTTTTCACACCTTTTCTGGCTCTTCAAGTTTTTGAACTCCGCTTCATGCTCCTCCTATTTTTCAGACCGTGTCATGCTCCTCATATATTTGACAACTTTTGTAGCTCTTCATATTTTTCACACCTTTTCTGGCTCTTCAAGTTTTTGAACTCCTTTTCTTGCTCCTCCAATTTTTCAGACCGTTTCATGCCCCTCATATTTTTGACACCTTTTGAAGCTCTTCATATTTGGCACACATTTTCAGTCTCTTCATGTGTTTCAACACCGCTTCATTCTCCTCCTATTTTTCAGACCGTGTCATGCTCCTCATATTTTTGACACCTTTTGAAGCTCTTCATATGTTTCACATCTTTTGAAGCTCTTCATGTTTTTTAACACCGTCTCATGCTCCTCCTATTTTTCTGATCGTTTTCCACTCCTCATATGTTTCTCACCTTTTGAAGCTCTTCATGCCTTTTAACACATTTTCATGCTCCTCCTACATTTCAGACAGTTTCATGCTCCTCATATTTTGACACCTTTTGAAGCTCTTCATATTTTTCACACCTTTTCAGGGTCTTCATGTTTTTCTACACCACTTCATGCTCCTCCTATTTTTCAGACCGTTTCCTGCTCCTCATATTTTTGACACCTTTTGAAGCTCTTTATATTTTTCACACCTTTTGAAGCTCTTCATGTTTTTAAACACCGTTTCATGCTCCTCCTATTTTTCAGACTGTTTCATGCCCCTCATATTTTTGACACCTTTTGAAGCTTGACATAATTTCACAGCTTTCCAGGCTATTCATGTTCTTTAACACCGCTTCATGCTCCTCCTATTTTTCACACCGTTTCCTGCTCCTCATATTTTTCACACCTTTTGAAGCTTGACATTATTTCACAGTTTTTCAGGCTATTCATGTTTTTGAACACCACTTGTGGTCCTCCTATTTTTCACACCGTTTCATGCTCCTCATATTTTTGACACCTTTTGAAGCTCTTCATAGTTTACCCACCTTTTCAGGCAGTTCATGTTTACAACACCGCTTCATGCTCCTCCTATTTTTCAGACCGTTTCATGCTCCTCCTGTATTTCCAACCTTGTGAAGCTCTTCATATTTTTCACACCATTTCAGGCTCTTCATGTTTTTGAACACCGTTTAATGCTCCTCCTATTTTTCAGACCGTTTCATGCTCCTCATATTTTTGACAACTTTTGAAGCTCTTCATATTTTACCCACCTTTTCAGGCTCTTCATGTTTTTCAAAACCGCTTCATGCTCCTCCTATTTTTCAGACCCTTTCATGCTCCTCATAATTTTCACACCTTTTGAAGCTCTTCATATTTTACACACCTTTTCCGGTTCTTCATGTTTTTGAACACTGCTTCATGCTCCTCCTATTTTTTAGACTGTTTCATGCTCCTCATGTATTTCACACCTTTTGAAGCGCTTCATATATTTCGCATGTTTTCAGGCTCTTCATGTTTTTCAAAACCAATTCATGCTCCTCCTATTTTTCAGACTGTTTCATGCTCCTCATAATTTTGACATCTTTTGAAGCGCTTCATATTTTTCACACCTTTTCAGGCTCTTCATGTTCTTCAACAGCGCTTCATGCTCCTCCTATTTTTCAGACCGTTTCATGCTCCTCATATTTTTGACACTTTTTGAAGCGCTTCATATTTTTCACACCATTTCAAGCTCTTCATGTTTGTCAACACCGCTTCATGCTACTCCTATTCTTCAGAAATTTTCATGATCCTCATATTTTTGAAATCTTTTGAAGCTCTTCATAATTTTCACACCTTTTCAGACTCTTCATGTTTTTCAACACCGCTTCATGCTCCTCCTATTTTTCAGACCATTTCATGATCCTCATATTTTTGACACCTTTTGAAGCTCTTCATATTTTTCACACTTTTTCAGGCTCTTCATGTTTTTGAACACCGCTTCATGCTCCTCCTATTTTTCAGACCGTTTCATGATCCTCATATTTTTTACACCTTTTGAAGCTCTTCATATTTTTCACACCTTTTCAGGGTCTTCATGTTTTTTACACCGCTTCATGCTCCTCCTATTTTTCAGACCGTTTCATGCTCCTCCTATTTTTGACACCTTTTGAAGCTCTTCATATTTTTCACACCATTTCAGGCTCTTCATGTTTTTGAACACAGTTTAATGCTCCTCCTATTTTTCAAACCGTTTCATGCTCCTCATATTTTTGACACCTTTTGAAGCTCTTCGTATTTTACCCACCTTTTCAGACTCTTCATGTTTTTCAACACCGCTTCATGCTCCTCCTATTTTTCAGACCGTTTCATGCTCCTCATAATTTTCACACCTTTTGAAGCTCTTCATATTTTACACACCTTTTCCGGTTCTTCATGTTTTTGAACACTGCTTCATGCTCCTCCTATTTTTTAGACTGTTTCATGCTCCTCATGTATTTCACACCTTTTGAAGCGCTTCATATATTTCGCATGTTTTCAGGCTCTTCATGTTTTTCAAAACCAATTCATGCTCCTCCTATTTTTCAGACTGTTTCATGCTCCTCATAATTTTGACATCTTTTGAAGCGCTTCATATTTTTCACACCTTTTCAGTCTCTTCATGTTCTTCAACAACGCTTCATGCTCCTCCTATTTTTCAGACCGTTTCATGCTCCTCATATTTTTGACACATTTTGAAGCGCTTCATATTTTTCACACCATTTCAAGCTCTTCATGTTTGTCAACACCGCTTCATGCTGTTCCTATTCTTCAGAAATTTTCATGATCCTCATATTTTTGAAATCTGTTGAAGCTCTTCATAATTTTCACACCTTTTCAGACTCTTCATGTTTTTCAACACCGCTTCATGCTCCTCCTATTTTTCAGACCGTTTCATGATCCTCATATTTTTTACACATTTTGAAGCTCTTCATATTTTTCACACCTTTTCAGGGTCTTCATGTTTTTTACACCGCTTCATGCTCCTCCTATTTTTCAGACCGTTTCATGCTCCTCCTATTTTTGAGACCGTTTCAGGCTCCTCATAATTTTGACATATTTTGAAGCTCTTCATATTTTTCACACCTTTTCAGGCTCTTCATGTTTCTCAACACCGCTTCATGCTCCTCCAATTTTTCAGACCGTTTCATGCTCATCCTATTTTTAGACTGTTCCATGCACCTCTTATTATTGACACCTTTTGAAGCTCTTCATATTTTTCACACCTTTTCAGGCTCTTCATGTTTCTCAACACCGCTTCATGTTCCTCCTATTTTTCAGACCGTTTCATGCTCCTCATATTTTTCACACCTTTTGAAGCTCTTCATATTTTTCACAACTTTTCAGGCTCTTCATGTTTTTCTACACCGCTTCATGCTCCTCCTATTTTTCAGACCGTTTCATGCTCCTCATATTTTTCACACCTTTTGAAGCTCTTCATATTTTTCACACCTTTTCAGGCTCTTCATTTTTTTCTACACCGCTTCATGCTCCTCCTATTTTTCAGACCGTTTCATGCTCCTCATATTTTTGACAGCTTTTGAAGCTCTTCATATTTTTCACACCATTTCAGGCTCTTCAAGTTTTTGAACAACGCTACAATGCTCCTCCTATTTTTCAGACCGTTTCATGCTCCTCATATTTTTGAAACCTTTTGAAGCTCCTCATATTTTTCACACCTTTTCAGGCTCTTCATGTTTTTCAACACCGCTTCATGCTCCTCCTATTTTTCACACCGTTTCGTGCTCCACATATTTTTGACACCTTTTGAAGCTCTTCATATATTTCACACCTTTTCAGGCTCTTCATGTTTTTGAACACCACTTCATGCTCCTCCTATTTTTCAGACCGTTTCATGCTCCTCCTATTTTTCAGACCGTTTCATTCTCCTCATAATTTTCACACCTTTTTCAGGCTCTTCATTTTTTTCAACACCACTTCATGCTCCTCCTATTTTTAAGACCGTTTCATGCTCATCCTATTTTTTAGACTGTTCCATGCACCTCTTATTATTGACACCTTTTGAAGCTCTTCATATTTTTCACACCTTTTCAGGCTCTTCATGTTTCTCAACACCGCTTCATGTTCCTCCTATTTTTCAGACCGTTTCATGCTCCTCATATTTTTCACACCTTTTGAAGCTCTTCATATTTTTCACACCTTTTCAGGCTCTTCATGTTTTTCTACACCGCTTCATGCTCCTCCTATTTTTCAGACCGTTTCATGCTCCTCATATTTTTCACACCTTTTGAAGCTCTTCATATTTTTCACACCTTTTCAGGCTCTTCATTTTTTTCTACACCGCTTCATGCTCCTCCTATTTTTCAGACCGTTTCATGCTCCTCATATTTTTGACAGCTTTTGAAGCTCTTCATATTTTTCACACCATTTCAGGCTCTTCAAGTTTTTGAACAACGCTACAATGCTCCTCCTATTTTTCAGACCGTTTCATGCTCCTCATATTTTTGAAACCTTTTGAAGCTCTTCATATTTTTCACACCTTTTCAGGCTCTTCATGTTTTTCAACACCGCTTCATGCTCCTCCTATTTTTCACACCGTTTCGTGCTCCACATATTTTTGACACCTTTTGAAGCTCTTCATATATTTCACACCTTTTCAGGCTCTTCATGTTTTTGAACACCACTTCATGCTCCTCCTATTTTTCAGACCGTTTCATGCTCCTCCTATTTTTCAGACCGTTTCATTCTCCTCATAATTTTCACACCTTTTTCAGGCTCTTCATTTTTTTCAACACCACTTCATGCTCCTCCTATTTATAAGACCGTTTCATGCTCCTCATATTTTTGACACCTTTTGAAGCTCTTCATATTTTTCACAACTTTACAGGCTCTTCATGTTTTTGAACACCGTTTAATGCTCCTCCTATTTTTCAGACCGTTTCTTACTCCTCATATGTTTGAACACCGTTTAATGCTCCTCCTATTTTTCAGACCGTTTCATGCTCCTGATATTTTTGACAATTTTAGAAGCTCTTCATATTTTTCAACACCACTTCATGCTCCTCCTATTTTTTACACCGTTTCGTGCTCCACATATTTTTGACACCTTTTGAAGCTCTTCATATATTTCACACCTTTTCAGGCTCTTCATGTTTTTGAACACCACTTCATGCTCCTCCTATTTTTCAGACCGTTTCATGCTCCTCCTATTTTTCAGACCGTTTCATTCTCCTCATAATTTTCACACCTTTTTCAGGCTCTTCATTTTTTTCAACACCACTTCATGCTCCTCCTATTTTTAAGACGGTTTCATGCTCCTCATATTTTTGACACCTTTTGAAGCTCTTCATATTTTTCACACCTTTCCAGGCTCTTCATGTTTTTTGAACACCGTTTAATGCTCCTCCTATTTTTCAGACCTTTTCTTGCTCCTCATATGTTTGAACACCGTTTAATGCTCCTCCTATTTTTCAGACCATTTCTTGCTCCTCATATTTTTGACACCTTTTGAAGCTCTTCATATTTTTCACACCTTTCCATGCTCTTCATGTTTTTGAACACCACATGCTCCTCCTATTTTTCAGACCGTTTCATGTTCCTCATGTATTTCACACATTTTGAAGCTCTTCATATTTTACACACCTTTTCAGGCTCTTCATGTTTTTGAACACCACTTCATGCTCCTCCTATTTTTCAGACAGTTTCATGCTCATCTCATTTTTGACAGCTTTTGAAGCTCTTCATATTTTTCACACCTTTTGAAGCTCTTCATATTTTTCACACCTTTTCAGGCTCTTCATATTTTTCAACACTGCTTCATGCTCCTCCTGTTTTTCAGCCAGTTTCATGCTCCTCTCATTTCTGAAATGTTTTCAAGCTCTTCATATTTTTAACACGTTTTCAGCCTCTTCATGTTTTTCCACACCGCTTCATGCTCCTCCTATTTTTAAAACCGTATCATGCTCCTCATATTTTTGACACCTTTTGAAGCTCTTCATATATTTCACACCTTTTCAGGCTCTTCATATTTTTGAACACCGCTTCATGCTCCTCCTAATTTTCAGACCTTTTCATGCTCCATATATATTTGACACCTTTTGAAGCTTTTCATATTTTTCACCCCTTTTCATGCTCTTCATGTTTTTGAACACCATTTCATGCTCCTCCTATTTTGCAGACCGTTTCATTCTCCTCATATTTTTGACACCTTTTGAAGCTCTTCACATTTTTCACACCTTTTCAGGCTCTTCATGATTTTCAACACCGCTTCATTCTCCTCCTATTTTTCATACCGTTTCATGCTCGTCTCATTTTTGACACCTTTTGAAGCTGTTCATATTTTTCACGCCTTTTGAAGCTCTTCATATTTTTCACATTTTTGAAACTCTTCCTATTTTTTACACCTTTTGAAGCTCTTCATGTTTTTCAACACCGCTTCATGCCCCTCTATTTTTCAGACCGTTTCATGCTCCTCATATTTTTGACACGTTTTGAAACTCTTCACATTTTTCACACCTTTTGAAGCTCTTCATTTTTTTGATCAATGATTCATGCTCCTCCTATTTTTGAGAACGTATCATGCTCCTCATATTTTTTACACCTTTTGAAGCTCTTCATATTGTTCACACCTTTTCAGGCTCTTCATGATTTTCAACACCGCTTCATGCTCCTCCTATTTTTGAGAACGTATCATGCTCCTCATATTTTTTACACCTTTTGAAGCTCTTCATATTGTTCACACCTTTTCAGGCTCTTCATGATTTTCAACACCGCTTCATGCTCCTCCTATTTTTCAGACCGTTTCATGCTCCTCATATTTTTGACACATTTTCAAGCTCTTCATATTTTTCACAGCTTTTCAGGCTCTTCATGTATTTGAGCACAGCTTCATGCAGTTCCTATTTTTCAGACCATTTCATGCTCCTCATATTTTTCACACCTTTTGAAGCTCTTCATATTTTTCACACCTTTTCAGGCTCTTCATGTTTTTGAGCACAGCTTCATGCTCCTCCTATTTTTCAGAACGTTTCATTCTCCTCATATTTTTCACACCTTTTGAAGCTCTTCATTTTTTTCACACCTTTTCAGGCTCTTCATGTTTTTGAACACCGTTTCATGCTGCTTTTATTTTTCAGACCTTTTCATGCTCCTCCTATATTTCAGACCGTTTCATGCTCCTCATATTTTTGACACATTTTCAAGCTCTTCATATTTTTCACACCTTTTCAGGCTCTTCATGTTTTTCAACACCGCTTCATGCTCCTCCTATTTTTCAGACCGTTTCATGCTCCTCATATTTTGAAACCTTTTGAGGCTCTTCATATTTTTCACACCTTTTAATGCTCTTCGTGTTTTTCACACCGTTTCATGCTCCCCTATTTTTCAGATTGATTCATGCTCCTCATATTTTTCACACCTTTTGAAGCTCTTTATATTTGTCACACCTTTTCAGGCTCTTCATGTTTTTTTACACCGCTTCATGCTCCTCCACTTTTTCAGACCGTTTCATGCTCATCCTATTTTTCAGACTGTTTCATGCACCTGTTATTATTGACACCTTTTGAAGCTCTTCATATTTTTCACACCTTTTCAGTCTCTTCATGTATTTGAGCACAGCTTCATGCTGCTCCTATTTTTCAGACCGTTTTATGCTCTTCATGTTTTTGACACCTTTTGAAGCTCTCCATATTTTTCACACCTTTTCAGGCTGTACATGTTTCTGAACACCATTTCATGCTGCTCCTGTTTTTCAGACCGTTTCATGCTCCTCATATTTTTGACACCTTTTGAAGCTCTTCATATTTTTCTTAACTTTTCAGGCTCTCCGTATTTTTGAACACCGCTTCATGCTCCTCCAATTTTTCAGACCGTTTCATGCTCCTAAAATTTTTCAGACCGTTTCATGCTCCTGCTATTTTTCAGACCGTTTCATGCTTCTCCTATTTTTGAGACCGTTTCATGCTCCTCATATTTTTGACACCTTTTGAAGCTCTTCATATTTTTCACACCATTTCTGGCTCTTCATGTTTTTGAACACCGCTTCATGCTCCTCCAATTTTTCAGACCGTTTCATGCTCATCCTATTTTTTAGACTGTTCCATGCACCTCTTATTATTGACACCTTTTGAAGCTCTTCATATTTTTCACACCTTTTCAGGCTCTTCATGTTTCTCAACACCGCTTCATGCTCCTCCTATTTTTCAGACCGTTTCATGCTCCTCATATTTTTCACACCTTTTGAAGCTCTTCATATTTTTCACACCTTTTCAGGCTCTTCATGTTATTGAACACCGTTTCATGCTGCTCCTATTTTTCAGACCGTTTCATGCTCCTCCTATATTTCAGACCGTTTCATGCTCCTCATATTTTTGACACATTTTCAAGCTCTTCATATTTTTCACACCTTTTCAGGCTCTTCATGTTTTTCAACACCGCTTCATGCTCCTCCTATTTTTCAGACCGTTTCATGCTCCTCATATTTTGAAACCTTTTGAGGCTCTTCATATTTTTCACACCTTTTAATGCTCTTCGTGTTTTTCACACCGTTTCATGCTCCCCTATTTTTCAGATCGATTCATGCTCCTCATATTTTTCACACCTTTTGAAGCTCTTTATATTTGTCACACCTTTTCAGGCTCTTCATGTTTTTTTTACACCGCTTCATGCTCCTCCAATTTTTCAGACCGTTTCATGCTCATCCTATTTTTCAGACTGTTTCATGCACCTCTTATTATTGACACCTTTTGAAGCTCTTCATATTTTTCACACCTTTTCAGTCTCTTCATGTATTTGAGCACAGCTTCATGCTGCTCCTATTTTTCAGACCGTTTTATGCTCCTCATGTTTTTGACACCTTTTGAAGCTCTTCATATTTTTCACACCTTTTCAGGCTTTACATGTTTCTGAACACCATTTCATGCTGCTCCTATTTTTCAGACCGTTTCATTCTCCTCATATTTTTGACACTTTTTGAAGCTCTTCATATTTTTCTTACCTTTTCAGGCTCTTCATGTTTTTCAACACAGCTTCATGCTCCTCCTATTTTTGAGATGCTTTCATTCTCCTCAAATTTTTGACACTGTTAGAAGCTCTTCATATATTTCACAACTTTTCAGTGTCTTCTTTTTTTTCAACACCACTTCATGCTACTCCTATTTTTCAGACAGTTTCATGCTCTTCTCATTTTTGACACGTTTTGAGTCTCTTCATATTTTTCACACCTTTTCAGGCTTTTCATGTTTTTGAACACCGCTTCATGCTCCTCCTATTTTTCAGACCGTTTCATGCTCCTCATGTATTTCTCACCTTTTGAAGCTCTTCATATTTTTCACACCTTTTGAAGCTCTTCATATTTTTCACACCTTTTCAGGCTCTTCATGTTTTTCAACACTGCTTCATGCTCCTCCTGTTTTTCAGCCAGTTTCATGCTCCTCTCATTTCTGAAATGTTTTCAAGCTCTTCATATTTTTAACACGTTTTCAGCCTCTTCATGTTTTTCCACACCGCTTCATGCTCCTCCTATTTTTAAAACCGTATCATGCTCCTCATATTTTTGACACCTTTTGAAGCTCTTCATATATTTCACACCTTTTCAGGCTCTTCATATTTTTGAACACCGCTTCATGCTCCTCCTAATTTTCAGACCTTTTCATGCTCCATATATATTTGACACCTTTTGAAGCTTTTCATATTTTTCACACCTTTTCATGCTCTTCATGTTTTTGAACACCACTTCATTCTTGTCCTATTTTGCAGACCGTTTCATTCTCCTCATATTTTTGACACCTTTTGAAGCTCTTCCCATTTTTCACACCTTTTCAGGCTCTTCATGATTTTCAACACCGCTTCATTCTCCTCCTATTTTTCATACCGTTTCATGCTCGTCTCATTTTTGACACCTTTTGAAGCTGTTCATATTTTTCACTCCTTTTGAAGCTCTTCATATTTTTCACATTTTTGAAACTCTTCCTATTTTTTACACCTTTTGAAGCTCTTCATGTTTTTCAACACCGCTTCATGCCCCTCTATTTTTCAGACCGTTTCATGCTCCTCATATTTTTGACACGTTTTGAAACTCTTCACATTTTTCACACCTTTTGAAGCTCTTCATGTTTTTGATCAATGATTCATGCTCCTCCTATTTTTGAGAACGTATCATGCTCCTCATATTTTCTACACCTTTTGAAGTTCTTCATATTGTTCACACCTTTTCAGGCTCTTCATGATTTTCAACACCGCTTCATGCTCCTCCTATTTTTCAGACCGTTTCATGCTCCTCATATTTTTGACACATTTTCAAGCTCTTCATATTTTTCACAGCTTTTCAGGCTCTTCATGTATTTGAGCACAGCTTCATGCAGCTCCTATTTTTCAGACCATTTCATGCTCCTCATATTTTTCACACCTTTTGAAGCTCTTCATATTTTTCACACCTTTTCAGGCTCTTCATGTTTTTGAGCACAGCTTCATGCTCCTCCTATTTTTCAGAACGTTTCATTCTCCTCATATTTTTCACACCTTTTGAAGCTCTTCATTTTTTTCACACCTTTTCAGGCTCTTCATGTTTTTGAACACCGTTTCATGCTGCTTTTATTTTTCAGACCTTTTCATGCTCCTCCTATATTTCAGACCGTTTCATGCTCCTCATATTTTTGACACATTTTCAAGCTCTTCATATTTTTCACACCTTTTCAGGCTCTTCATGTTTTTCAACACCGCTTCATGCTCCTCGTATTTTTCAGACCGTTTCATGCTCCTCATATTTTGAAACCTTTTGAGGCTCTTCATATTTTTCACACCTTTTAATGCTCTTCGTGTTTTTCACACCGTTTCATGCTCCCCTATTTTTCAGATTGATTCAAGCTCCTCATATTTTTCACACCTTTTGAAGCTCTTTATATTTGTCACACCTTTTCAGGCTCTTCATGTTTTTTTACACCGCTTCATGCTCCTCCACTTTTTCAGACCGTTTCATGCTCATCCTATTTTGCAGACTGTTTCATGCACCTCTTATTATTGACACCTTTTGAAGCTCTTCATATTTTTCACACCTTTTCAGTCTCTTCATGTATTTGAGCACAACTTCATGCTGCTCCTATTTTTCAGACCGTTTTATGCTCTTCATGTTTTTGACACCTTTTGAAGCTCTCCATATTTTTCACACCTTTTCAGGCTGTACATGTTTCTGAACACCATTTCATGCTGCTCCTGTTTTTCAGACCGTTTCATGCTCCTCATATTTTTGACACCTTTTGAAGCTCTTCATATTTTTCTTAACTTTTCAGGCTCTCCGTATTTTTGAACACCGCTTCATGCTCCTCCAATTTTTCAGACCGTTTCATGCTCCTCCAATTTTTCAGACCGTTTCATGCTCCTGCTATTTTTCAGACCGTTTCATGCTTCTCCTATTTTTGAGACCGTTTCATGCTCCTCATATTTTTGACACCTTTTGAAGCTCTTCATATTTTTCACACCATTTCTGGCTCTTCATGTTTTTGAACACCGCTTCATGCTCCTCCAATTTTTCAGACCGTTTCATGCTCATCCTATTTTTTAGACTGTTCCATGCACCTCTTATTATTGACACCTTTTGAAGCTCTTCATATTTTTCACACCTTTTCAGGCTCTTCATGTTTCTCAACACCGCTTCATGCTCCTCCTATTTTTCAGACCGTTTCATGCTCCTCATATTTTTCACACCTTTTGAAGCTCTTCATATTTTTCACACCTTTTCAGGCTCTTCATGTTTTTGAACACCGTTTCATGCTGCTCCTATTTTTCAGACCGTTTCATGCTCCTCCTATATTTCAGACCGTTTCATGCTCCTCATATTTTTGACACATTTTCAAGCTCTTCATATTTTTCACACCTTTTCAGGCTGTTCATGTTTTTCAACACCGCTTCATGCTCCTCCTATTTTTCAGACCGTTTCATGCTCCTCATATTTTGAAACCTTTTGAGGCTCTTCATATTTTTCACACCTTTTAATGCTCTTCGTGTTTTTCACACCATTTCATGCTCCCCTATTTTTCAGATCGATTCATGCTCCTCATATTTTTCACACCTTTTGAAGCTCTTTATATTTGTCACACCTTTTCAGGCTCTTCATGTTTTTTTTACACCGCTTCATGCTCCTCCAATTTTTCAGACCGTTTCATGCTCATCCTATTTTTCAGACTGTTTCATGCACCTCTTATTATTGACACTTTTTGAAGCTCTTCATATTTTTCACACCTTTTCAGTCTCTTCATGTATTTGAGCACAGCTTCATGCTGCTCCTATTTTTCAGACCGTTTTATGCTCCTCATGTTTTTGACACCTTTTGAAGCTCTTCATATTTTTCACACCTTTTCAGGCTTTACATGTTTCTGAACACCATTTCATGCTGCTCCTATTTTTCAGACCGTTTCATTCTCCTCATATTTTTGACACTTTTTGAAGCTCTTCATATTTTTCTTACCTTTTTAGGCTCTTCATGTTTTTCAACACAGCTTCATGCTCCTCCTATTTTTGAGATGCTTTCATTCTCCTCAAATTTTTGACACTGTTAGAAGCTCTTCATATATTTCACAACTTTTCAGTGTCTTCTTTTTTTTCAACACCACTTCATGCTACTCCTATTTTTCAGACAGTTTCATGCTCTTCTCATTTTTGACACGTTTTGAGTCTCTTCATATTTTTCACACCTTTTCAGGCTTTTCATGTTTTTGAACACCGCTTCATGCTCCTCCTATTTTTCAGACCGTTTCATGCTCCTCATGTATTTCTCACCTTTTGAAGCTCTTCATATTTTTCACACGTTTTCAGTATCTTCATGTTTTTGAACACTGCTTCATGCTCCTCCTATTTTTCGGACCGTTTCATGCTCCTCATATTTTTGACACCTTTTGAAGCTCTTCATATTTTTCACACCTTTACAGGCTCTTCATGTTCTTCCACACCACTTCATGCTTCTCCTATTTTTCAGACCGTTTCATGATCCTCATGAATTTCACACCTTTTGAAGCTCTTCATATTTTTCACACCTTTTCACGCTCTTCATGTTTTTGATCACCGCTTCATGATCCTTCTATTTTTCAGACCGTTTCATGCTCTTCATATTTTTGACACCTCTTGAAGCTCTTCATATTTTTCACACCTTTGCAGGCTCTTCATGTTTTTCCACACCACTTCATTCTTGTCCTATTTTTCAGACCATTTCATGCTCCTCATGAATTTCACACCTTTTGAAGCTCTTCATATTTTTCATATTTTTGAAGCTCTTCATATTTTCACACGTTTTCAGGCTCTTCATGTTTTTCAACACCGCTTCATGCTATTTCTATTTTTCAGAGTGTTTCATGCTCCTCATATATTTCACACATTTTGAAGCTCTTCATATTTTTCAAACCTTTTCAGGCTCTTCATGTTTTTCCACACCTCTTCATGCTTCTCCTCTTTTTCAGCACGTTTCATGCTCCTCATGTATTTCACACCTTTTGAAGCTCTTCATATTTTTCACACCTTTTCAGGCTCTTCATGTTTTTGATCACCATTTCATGCTCCTCCTATTTTTCAGACCGTTCCATGCTCATCTCATTTTTCACACATTTTGAAGCTCTTCATATATTTCACACCTTTTGAAGCTCTTCATATTTCGCACACCATTCCAGGCTCTTCATATTTTTCAACACCGCTTCATGCTCCTCCTATTTTGCAGACCGTTTCATTCTCCTCATATTTTTGACACCTTATGAAGCTCTTCACATTTTTCACACCTTTTCAGGCTCTTCATGATTTTCAACACCGCTTCATTCTCCTCCTATTTTTCATGCCGTTTCATGCTCGTCTCATTTCTGACACCTTTTGAAGCTGTTCATATTTTTCACTCCTTTTGAAGCTCTTCATATTTTTCACATTTTTAAACTCTTCCTATTTTTCACACCTTTTGAAGCTCTTCATGTTTTTCAACATCGCTTCATGCTCCTCCTATTTTTCAGACCGTTTCATGCTCCTCATATTTTTCACTCCTTTTGAAGCTCTTCATATTTTTCACACCTTTTCAGGCTCTTCATGTTTTTCTACACCGCTTCATGCTCCTCCTATTTTTCAGACCGTTTCATGCTCCTCATATTTTTCACACCTTTTGAAGCTCTTCATATTTTTCACCCCTTTTCAGGCTCTTCTTGTTTTTGAGCACAGCTTCATGCTCCTCCTATTTTTCAGACCGTTTCATGCTCCTCATATTTTTCACACCTTTTGAAGCTCTTCATATTTTTCACACCTTTTCAGGCTCTTCATGTTTTTGAACACCGTTTCATGCTGCTCCTATTTTTCAGACCGTTTCATGCTCCTCCTATATTTCAGACCGTTTCATGCTCCTCATATTTTGAAACCTTTTGAGGCTCTTCATATTTTTCACACCTTTTAATGCTCTTCGTGTTTTTCACTACGTTTCATGCTCCCCTATTTTTCAGATCGATTCATGCTCCTCATATTTTTCACACCTTTTGAAGCTCTTTATATTTGTCACACCTTTTCAGGCTCTTCATGTTTTTTTACACCGCTTCATGCTCCTCCAATTTTTCAGACCGTTTCATGCTCATCCTATTTTTCAGACTGTTTCATGCACCTCTTATTATTGACACCTTTTGAAGCTCTTCATATTTTTCACACCTTTTCACTCTCTTCATGTATTTGAGCACAGCTTCATGCTGCTCCTGTTTTTCAGACCGTTCTATGCTCCTCATGATTTTGACACCTTTTGAAGCTCTTCATATGTTTCACACCTTTTCAGGCTCTACATGTTTCTGAACATCATTTCATGCTGCTCCTATTTTTCAGACCGTTTCATGCGCCTCATATTTTTGACACCTTTTGAAGCTCTTCATATTTTTCTTACCTTTTCAGGCTCTCCATATTTTTGAACACCGCTTCATGCTCCTCCAATTTTTCAGACCGTTTCATGCTCCTCCAATTTTTCAGACCGTTTCATGCTCCTGCTATTTTTCAGACCATTTCATGCTTCTCCTATTTTTGAGACCGTTTCATGCTCCTCATATTTTTGACACCTTTTGAAGCTCTTCATATTTTTCACACCATTTCTGGCTCTTCATGTTTTTGAACACCGCTTCATGCTCCTCCAATTTTTCAGACCGTTTCATGCTCATCCTATTTTTTAGACTGTTCCATGCACCTCTTATTATTGACACCTTTTGAAGCTCTTCATATATTTCACACCTTTTCAGGCTCTTCATGTTTCTCAACAAAGCTTCATGCTCCTCCTATATTTCAGACCGTTTCATGCTCCTCATATTTTTCACACCTTTTGAAGGTCTTCATATTTTTCACACCTTTTCAGGCTCTTCATGTTTTTCTACACCGCTTCATGCTCTTCCTATTTTTCAGACCGTTTCATGCTCCTCATATTTTTCACACCTTTTGAAGCTCTTCATATTTTTCACCCCTTTTCAGGCTCTTCTTGTTTTTGAGCACAGCTTCATGCTCCTCCTATTTTTCAGAACGTTTCATTCTCCTCATATTTTTCACACCTTTTGAAGCTCTTCATATTTTTCACACCTTTTCAGGCTCTTCATGTTTTTGAACACCGTTTCATGCTGCTCCTATTTTTCAGACCGTTTCATGCTCCTCCTATATTTCAGACCGTTTCATGCTCCTCATATTTTTGACACATTTTCAAGCTCTTCATATTTTTCACACCTTTTCAGGCTCTACATGTTTCTGAACACCATTTCATGCTGCTCCTATTTTTCAGACCGTTTCATGCTCCTCATATTTTTCACACCTTTTGAAGCTCTTCATATTTTTCTTACCTTTTCAGGCTCTCCGTATTTTTGAACACCGCTTCATGATCCTCCAATTTTTCAGACCGTTTCATGCTCCTCCAATTTTTCAGACCGTTTCATGCTCCTGCTATTTTTCAGACCGTTTCATGCTTCTCCTATTTTTGGGACCATTTCATGCTCCTCATATTTTTGACACCTTTTGAAGCTCTTCATATTTTTCACACCATTTCTGGCTCTTCATGTTTTTGAACACCGCTTCATGCTCCTCCAATTTTTCAGACCGTTTCATGCTCATCCTATTTTTTAGACTGTTCCATGCACCTCTTATTATTGACACCTTTTGAAGCTCTTCATATTTTTCACACCTTTTCAGGCTCTTCATGTTTCTCAACACCGCTTCATGCTCCTCCTATTTTTCAGACCGTTTCATGCTCCTCATATTTTTCACACCTTTTGAAGCTCTTCATATTTTTCACACCTTTTCAGGCTCTTCATGTTTTTCTACACCGCTTCATGCTCCTCCTATTTTTCAGACCGTTTCATGCTCCTCATATTTTGAAACCTTTTGAGGCTCTTCATATTTTTCACACCTTTTAATGCTCTTCGTGTTTTTCACACCGTTTCATGCTCCCCTATTTTTAAGATCGATTCATGCTCCTCATATATTTCACACCTTTTGAAGCTCTTTATATTTGTCACACCTTTTCAGGCTCTTCATGTTTTTTTACACTGCTTCATGCTCCTCCAATTTTTCAGACCGTTTCATGCTCATCGTATTTTTCAGACTGTTTCATGCACCTCTTATTACTGAAACCTTTTGAAGCTCTTCATATTTTTCACACCTTTTCAGTCTCTTCATGTATTTGAGCACAGCTTCATGCTGCTCCTATTTTTCAGACCGTTTTATTCTCCTCATGTTTTTGACACCTTTTGAAGCTCTTCATATTTTTCACACCTTTTCAGGCTCTACATGTTTCTGAACACCATTTCATGCTGCTCCTATTTTTCACACCGTTTCACGCTCCTCATATTTTTGACACCTTTGAAGCTCTTCATATTTTTCTTAACTTTTCAGGCTCTCCGTATTTTTGAACACCGCTTCATGCTCCTCCAATTTTTCAGACCGTTTCATGCTCCTAAAATTTTTCAGACCGTTTCATGCTCCTGCTATTTTTCAGACCGTTTCATGCTTCTCCTATTTTTGAGACCGTTTCATGCTCCTCATATTTTTGACACCTTTTGAAGCTCTTCATATTTTTCACACCATTTCTGGCTCTTCATGTTTTTGAACACCGCTTCATGCTCCTCCAATTTTTCAGACCGTTTCATGCTCATCCTATTTTTTAGACTGTTCCATGCACCTCTTATTATTGACACCTTTTGAAGCTCTTCATATTTTTCACACCTTTTCAGGCTCTTATGTTTCTCAACACCGCTTCATGCTCCTCCTATTTTTCAGACCGTTTCATGCTCCTCATATATTTCACACCTTTTGAAGCTCTTCATATTTTTTACACCTTTTCAGGCTCTTCATGTTTTTGAACACCGCTCATGCTCCTCCTATTTTTCAGACCGTTTCATGCTCCTCCTATTTTTCAGACCGTTTCATTCTCCTCATAATTTTCACACCTTTTTCAGGCTCTTCATTTTTTTCAATACCACTTCATGCTCCTCCTATTTTTAAGACCGTTTCATGCTCCTCATATTTTTGACACCTTTTGAAGCTCTTCATATTTTTCACACCTTTACAGGCTCTTCATGTTTTTGAACACCGTTTAATGCTCCTCCTATTTTTCAGACCGTTTCTTACTCCTCATATGTTTGAACACCGTTTAATGCTCCTCCTATTTTTCAGACCGTTTCTTGCTCCTCATATTTTTGACACCTTTTGAAGCTCTTCATATTTTTCACACCTTTCCATGCTCTTCATGTTTTTGAACACCACTTCATGCTCCTCCTATTTTTCAGACCGTTTCATGTTCCTCATGTATTTCACACATTTTGAAGCTCTTCATATTTTACACACCTTTTCAGGCTCTTCATGATTTTCAACACCACTTCATGCTCCTCCTATTTTTCAGACCATTTCATGCTCCTCATATTTTTCACACCTTTTGAAGCTCTTCATATTTTTCACACCTTTTCAGGCTCTTCATGTTTTTCTACATCGCTTCTTGATCCTCCTATATTGCAGACCGTTTCATGCTCCTCATATTTTGACACCTTTTCTAGCTCTTCATATTTTTCACAACTTTTCAGGCTCTTCATGTTTTTCTACACCGCTTCATGCTCCTCCTATTTTTCAGACCGTTTCATGCTCCTGATATTTTTGACAGCTTTTGAAGCTCTTCATATTTTTCACACCATTTCAGGCTCTTCAAATTTTTGTACAACGCTACAATGCTCCTCCTATTTTTCAGACCGTTTCATGCTCCTCATATTTTTAAAACCTTTTGAAGCTCTTCATATTTTTCACACCTTTTCAGGCTCCTCATGATTTTGAAAACCGTTTTATGCTCCTAATATTTTTCAGACCGTTTCATGCTCCTCATATTTTTGAAACCTTTTGAAGCTCTTCATATTTTTCACATCTTTTCAGGCTCTTCATGTTTTTCAACACCGCTTCATGCTCCTCCTATTTTTCAGACCGTTTCATGCACCTCATATTTTTGACACCTTTTGAAGCTCTTCATATTTTTCACACCTGTTCAGGCTCTTCATGTTTTTCCACACCGCTTCATGATCCTCCTATTTTGCAGACCGTTTCATGCTCCTCATATTTTTGACACCTTTTGTAGCTCTTCATATTTTTCACAACTTTTCAGGTTCTTCATGTTTTTCTACACCACTTCATGCTACTCCTATTTTTCAGACCGTTTCATGCTCCTCATATTTTTGACAGCTTTTGAAGCTCTTCATATTTTTCACACCTTCTCAGGCTCTTCATGTTTTTCAACACCACTTCATGCCCCTCCTATTTTTCAGACCGTTTCATCCTCCTCATATATTTGACACCTTTTGAAGCTCTTCATATTTTTCACACCTTTTCAGGCTCTTCATGTTTTTCAACACCGGTTCATGCTGCTCCTATTTTTCAGACCTTTTCATGCTCCTCATATATTTGACACCTTTTGAAGCTCTTCATATTTTTCACACCTTTTCAGGCTCTTCAAGTTTTTGAACAATGTTACAATGCTCCTCCTGTTTTTCAGACAGTTTCATGCTCCTCATATTTTTGACACCTTTTGAAGCTCTTCATATTTTTCACACTTTTTCAGGCTCTTCATGTTTTTCAACACCGGTTCATGCTGCTCCTATTTTTCAGACCGTTTCATGCTACTCATATTTTTGACACCTTTTGAAGCTCTTCATATTTTTCACACCTTTTCAGGCTCTTCATGTTTTTCAACACTGCTTCACGCTCCTCCTGTTTTTTAGACAGTTTCATGCTCCTCTCATTTCTGAAATGTTTTCAAGCTCTTCATATTTTTAACACGTTTTCAGGCTCTTCATGTTTTTCCACACCGCTTCATGCTCCTCCTATTTTTAAAACCGTATCATGCTCCTCATATTTTTGACACCTTTTGAAGCTCTTCATATATTTCACACCTTTTCAGGCTCTTCATATTTTTGAACACCGCTTCATGCTCCTCCTAATTTTCAGACCTTTTCATGCTCCATATATATTTGACACCTTTTGAAGCTTTTCATATTTTTCACACCTTTTCATGCTCTTCATGTTTTTGAACACCATTTCATGCTCCTCCTATTTTGCAGACCGTTTCATTCTCCTCATATTTTTGACACCTTTTGAAGCTCTTCCCATTTTTCACACCTTTTCAGGCTCTTCATGATTTTCAACACCGCTTCATTCTCCTCCAATTTTTCATAACGTTTCATGCCCGTCTCATTTTTGACACCTTTTGAAGCTGTTCATGTTTTTCACTCCTTTTGAAGCTCTTCATATTTTTCACATTTTTGAAACTCTTCCTACTTTTCACAGCTTTTGAAGCTCTTCATGTTTTTCAACACCGCTTCATGCTCCTCCTATTTTTCAGACCGTTTCATGCTCCTCATATTTTTGACACGTTTTGAAACTCTTCACATTTTTCACACCTTTTGAAGCTCTTCATGTTTTTGATCACTGATTCATGCTCCTCCTATTTTTGAGAACGTATCATGCTCCTCATATTTTTTACACCTTTTGAAGTTCTTCATATTGTTCACATCTTTTCATGCTCTTCATGATTTTCAACACCACTTCATGCTCCTCCTATTTTTCAGACCGTTTCATGCTCCTCATATTTTTGACACATTTTCAAGCTCTTCATATTTTTCACACCTTTTCAGGCTCTTCATGTATTTGAGCACAGCTTCATGCAGCTCCTATTTTTCAGACCGTTTCATGCTCCTCATATTTTTCACACCTTTTGAAGCTCTTCATATTTTTCACACCTTTTCAGGCTCTTCATGTTTTGAGCACAGCTTCATGCTCCTCCTATTTTTCAGAACGTTTCATGCTCCTCATATTTTTCACACCTTTTGAAGCTCTTCATATTTTTCACACCTTTTCAGGCTCTTCATGTTTTTCAGCACCGCTTCATGCTCCTCCTATTTTTCAGACCGTTTCATGCACCTCATATTTTTGACACCTTTTGAAGCTCTTCATATTTTTCACACCTTTTCAGGCTTTTCATGTTTTTCAACACTGCTTCATGCTCCTCCAGGTTTGCAGACCGTTTCATGCTCCTCATATTTTTCACACCTTTTGAAGCTCTTCATATTTTTCACACCTTTTCAAGCTCTTCATATTTTTCACACCTTTTCAGGCTCTTCATGTTTTTCAGCACCGCTTCATGCTCCTGCTATTTTTCAGACCGTTTCATGCTCCTCATACTTTTGCCACTTTTTGAAGCTCTTCATATTTTTCACACATTTTCAGACTCTTCATGATTTTTAAAACCGCTTCATGCTCCTCCTTTTTTTCAGACCGTTTAATGCTCCTCATGTATTTCACACCTTTTAAAGCTCTTCATATTTTTCACACCTTTTCAGGCTCTTGATGATTTTCAACACCGCTTCATTCTCCTCCTGTTTTTCAGACCGTTTCATGCTCATCTCATTTTGACACCATTTTAAGCTCTTCATATTTTTCACACCTTCTGAAGCTCTTCATATTTTTCACACCTTTTGAAGCTCTTCATATTTTTCATATTTTTGAAGCTCTTCATATTTTTCCCACCTTTTCAGGCTCTTCATGTTTTTGAACACCACTTCATGCTCCTCCTCTTTTTCAGACCGTTTCATGCTCCTCCTATTTTTCAGACCGTTTCATGCTCATCTCATTTTGACAACATTTTAAGCTCTTCATATTTTTCACACCTTTTGAAGCTCTTCATATTTTTCACACCTTTTGAAGCTCTTCATATTTTTCATATTTTTGAAGCTTTTCATATTTTTCACACCTTTTCAGGCTCTTCATGTTTTTCCACACCACTTCATGCTTCTCCTATTTTTCAGACCGTTTCATGCTCCTCATGTATTCCACACATTTTGAAGCTCTTCATATTTTTCACACCTTTTCAGGCTCTTCATGTTTTTGATCACCGTTTCATGTTCCGCCTATTTTTCAGACCGTTTCATGCTCCTCATAATTTGGACACCTTTTGAAGCTTTTTATATTTTTCACACCTTTTCAGGCTCGTCATGTTTTTGAACACCGCTTCATGCTCCTCCTATTTTTCAGACCGTTTCATGCTCCTCATATTTTTCACACATTTTGAAGCTCTTCATATTTTTCACACCTTTTCAGGCTCTTGATTTTATTCCAAACCACTTCATGCTTCTCCTATTTTTCAGCCCGTTTCATGCTCCTCATGTATTTCACCCCTTTTGAAGCTATTCATATTTTTCACACCTTTTCAGGCTCTTGATTTTATTCAACACCACTTCATGCTACTCCTCTTTTTCAGACCGTTTCATGCTCCTCATATTTTTGACACCTTTATAAGCTCTTCATATTTTTAACACCTTTTCAGGCTCTTCATGTTTTTGAACACCGCTTCATGCTCCTCTTATATTCCAGACCGTTTCATGCTCCTCATATTTTTGACACCTTTATACGCTCTTCATATTTTTAACACCTTTTCAGGCTCTTCATGTTTTTGAACACCGCTTCAAGCTCCTCCTATTTTTCAGACCGTTTCATGCTCCTCATATTTTTCACACCTTTTGAAGCTCTTCATATTTTTCACACCTTTTCAGGCTCTTCATGTTTTTCAAAACCGTTTCATGCTGCTTCTATTTTTCAGACCGTTTCATGCTTCTCATATTTTTCACACCTTTTGAAGCTCTTCATATTTTTCACACCTTTTCAGGCTCTTCATATTTTTGAACACAGCTTCATGCTCCTCCTATTTTTCAGACCGTTTCATGCTCCTCATATTTTTGACACCTTTTGAAACTCTTCATATTTTTCACACCTTTTCAGGCTCTTCATGTTTTTCAACACCGTTTTATGATCCTCCCATTTTTCAGACCGTTTCATGCTCATCTCATTTTTGACACCTTTTGAAGCTTTTCATATTTTTCACAACTCTTTAGGCTCTTCAGGTTTTTGAACAGCGCTTCATGCTCCTCCTATTTTTCAGAGAGTTTCATGCTCCTAATGTATTTCACTCCTTTTGAAGCTCTTCATATTTTTCACACCTTTTCAGACTCTTCATGTTTTTCCACACCACTTCATGCTTCTTTTTTTCAGCTCGTTTCATGCTCCTCATGTATTTCACACGTTTTGAAGCTCTACGTATTTTTCACACGTTTTCACTCTCTTCATGTTTTTCAACACCATTTCATGCCGCATCTATTTTTCAGACCGTTTCATGCTCTTCATATTTTTGACACCTTTTGAAGGTTTTCAGATTTTTCACACCTTCTCAGGCTCTTCATGTTTTTCCACACCACTTCATGCTTCTCCTATTTTTCAGACCGTTTCATGCTCCTCATGAATTTCACACCATTTGAAGCTCTTCATATTTTTCACACCTTTTCAGGCTCCTCATGTTTTTGATCACCGTTTCATGCTCCTTCTATTTTTCAGAACGTTACATGGTCCTCATATTTTTGACACCATTTGAAGCTCTTCATATTTTGCACACCTTTTCAGGCTCTTCAAGTTTTTCCACACCACTTCATGCTTCTCATATTTTTCAGCCCGTTTCATGCTCCTCATGTATTTCACAACTTTTGAAGCTCTTCATATTTTTCACACCTTTTCAGGCTCTTCATGTTTTTGAACACAGCTCATGATCCTCCAAATTTTCAGACCGTTTCATGCTCTTCATATTTTTGACACCTTTTGAAGCTCTTCATATTTTTCACACCTTTTCAGGCTCTTCATGTTTTTGAACACCACTTCATGCTTCTCCTATATTTCAGACCGTTTCATGATCCTCATGAATTTCACACATTTTGAAGCTCTTCATATTTTTCACATCTTTTCAGGCTCCTCATGTTTTTGCTCACCGTTTCATGCTCCTCCTATTTATCAGAACGTTTCATGCTCCTCATATTTTTGACACCTTTTGAAGCTCTTCATATTTTTCACACCTTTTCAGGCTCTTCATGATTTTGAACACCGCTTCATGCTCCTCCTATCTTTCAGACCGTTTCATGCTTCTCATATTTTTGACACCTTTTGAAGCTCTTCATATTGTTCAAACCTTTTCAGGCTCTTCATGTTTTTGAACACCGCTCATGATCCTCCAAATTTTCAGACCGTTTCATGCTCATCATATTTTTAACACCTTTTGAAGCTCATCATATTTTTCACACCTTTTCATGCTCTTCATGTTTTTCCACACCACTTCATTCTCCTCATATTTTTCAGACCGTTTCCTGCTCCTCATGAATTTCACACCTTTTGAAGCTCTTCATATTTTTCACATCTTTTCAGGCTTCTCATGTTTTTGATCCCCGTTTCATGCTCCTCCTATTTTTCAGACCGTTTCATGCTCTTCATATTTTTGACGCCTTTTGAAGCTCTTCATATTTTTTCACACCTGTTCAGGCTCTTCATGTTTTCCACACCGTTTCATGCTGCTTCTATTTTTCAGGCCGTTTCATGTTCCCCATAATTTTCACACCTTTTGAAGCTCTTTATATTTTTCAAAACTTTTCAGGCTCTTCATGTTTTTGAACACTGTTTCATGCTCCCCCTATTTTTCAGACCGTTTCATTCTCATCTCATTTTTGATACCTTTTGAAGCTCTTCATATTTTTCACACGTTTTGAAGCTCTTCATATTTTTCACACCTTTTCAGGCTCTTCATGTTTTTCAACACCGCTTCATGCTCCACCTATTATTCAGACCGTTTCATTCTCCTCATATTTTTGACACCTTTTGAAGGTCTTCTTATATTCACATCTTTTCAGGCTCTTCTTTTTTTTTCAACTCCACTTCATGCTCCTCTTATTTTTCAGACCGTTTCATGCTCATCTCATTTTTGACACATTTGAAGCTCTTCATATTTTTCACACCTTTTGAACCTCTTCATATTTTTCACACGTTTTCAGGCTCTTCATGTTTTTCAACACTGCTTCATGCTCCTCCTATTATTCAGAACGTTTCATTCTCCTCATATTTTTGACACCTTTTGAAGGTCTTCATATATTTCACACCATTTCAGCCTCTTCTTTTTTTTCAACACCACTTCATGCTCCTCTTATTTTTCAGACCTTTTCATGCTCATCTCATTTTTGACCCATTTGAAGCTCTTCATATTTTTCACACCTTTTCAGGCTCTTCATGTTTTTGAACACCTCTTCATGGTTCTCCTATTTTTCAGAACTTTTCATGCTCCTCGTATAATTCACACCTTTTGAAGCTCTTCGTATTTTTCACACC
Source organism: Dama dama (assembly GCF_033118175.1). Taxonomy (NCBI): domain Eukaryota; kingdom Metazoa; phylum Chordata; class Mammalia; order Artiodactyla; family Cervidae; genus Dama; species Dama dama. The sequence goes on from NW_026871075.1 coordinate 80,593, forward strand.
TTTTCAGGCTCTTCATATTTTTCAACACACTTTCATGCTCCTCCTATTTTACAGACCGTTTCATGCTCCTCATATTTTTGACACTTTTTGAAGCTCTTCATATTTTTCACACCTTTTCAGACTCTTCATGTTTTTCAACACACTTTCATGCTCCTCCTATTTTTCAGACAGTTTTATGCTCCTCATATTTTTGACACTTTTTGAAGCTCTTCATATTTTTCACACCTTTTCCGACTCTTCATGTTTTTGAAAACCGCTTCATGCTCCTCCTTTTTTTCAGACCGTTTAATGCTCCTCATGTATTTCACACCTTTTGAAGCTCTTCATATTTTTCACACCTTTTCAGGCTCTTGATGATTTTCAACACCACTTCATTCTCCTCCTGTTTTTCAGACCGTTTCATGCTCATCTCATTTTAACACCATTTTAAGCTCTTCATATTTTTCACACCTTTTGAAGCTCTTCATATTTTTCACACCTTTTGAAGCTCTTCATATTTTTCATATTTTTGCAGCTCTTCATATTTTTCACACCTTTTCAGGCTCTTCATGTTTTTGAACACCACTTCATGCTCCTCCTCTTTTTCAGACCGTTTCATGCTCCTCCTATTTTTCAGACAGTTTCATGCTCATCTCATTTTGACACCATTTTAAGCTCTTCATATTTTTCACACCTTTGAAGCTCTTCATATTTTTCACACCTTTTGAAGCTCTTCATATTTTTTATATTTTTGAAGCTTTTCATATTTTTCACACCTTTTCAGGCTCTTCATGTTTTTCAACAACGCTTCATGCTCCTCCTATTTTTCAGATCGTTTCATGCTCCTCATGTATTTCACACCTTTTGAAGCTCTTCATAATTTTCACACCTTTTCAGGCTCTTCATGTTTTTCAACACCGATTCATGCTCCTCCTCTTTTTTAGACCGTTTCATGCTCCTCATATTTTGACACATTTTGAAGCTCTTCATATTTCTCACACATTTTCAGGCTCTTCATGTTTTTGAACACCGTTTCATGCTCCTCCGATTTTTCAGACCGTTTCATGCTCCGCATATTTTTACTACCTTTTGAAGCTTTTCATATTTTTCACACATTTTCTGGCTGTTCAAGTTTTTCAACACCACTTCATGCTCCTCCTTTTTTGCAGACCATTTCATGCTCCCCATATTTTTTACACCTTTTGAAGCTCTTCATATTTTTCACACGTTTTCAGGCTCTTCATGTTTTTCAAGACCGCTTCATGCTCCTCCTATTTTTCAGACCGTTTCATGCTCCTCATATTTTTGACACTTTTTGAAGCTCTTCATATTTTTCACACCTTTTCAGACTCTTCATGTTTTTGAAAACCGCTTCATGCTCCTCCTTTTTTTCAGACCGTTTAATGCTCCTCATGTATTTCACACCTTTTGAAGCTCTTCATATTTTTCACACCTTTTCAGGCTCTTGATGATTTTCAACACCACTTCATTCTCCTCCTGTTTTTCAGACCGTTTCATGCTCATCTCATTTTGACACCATTTTAAGCTCTTCATATTTTTCACACCTTTTGAAGCTCTTCATATTTGTCACACCTTTTGATGCTCTTCATATTTTTCATATTTTTGAATCTCTTCATATTTTCACACCTTTTCACCCTCTTCAAGTTTTTCACTACAGCTTCATGCTCCTTCTATTTTTCAGACCGTTTCATGCTCCTCATGTATTTCACACCTTTTGAAGCTCTTCATATTTTTCACACCTATTCAGGCTCTTCATCTTTTTGAACACCATTTCATGCTCCTCCTATTTTTCAGGCCATTTCATGCTCCTCATATTTTTGACACCTTTTGAAGCTGCTCATATTTTTCACACCTTTTGAAGCTCTTCATATATTTCACAGTTTCTCAGGCTCATCATGTTTTTCAACACCACTTCATGCTCCTCCTATTTTTCACACCGTTTCATGCTCATCTCATTTTTTACAGCTTTTGAAGCTCTTCATATTTTTCACACCTTTTGAAGCTCTTCATATTTTTCACACCTTTTCAGGCTCTTCATGTATTTGAACACCATTTCATGCTCCTCCTATTTTTCAGACCGTTTCATGCTCCTCATATATTTGACACATTTTGAAGGTCTTCATATTTTTCAAACTTTTTGACGCTCTTCATATATTTCACACGTTTTCAGGCCCTTCATTTTTTTGAACACCGTTTTATGTCCTCCTATTTTTCAGACCTTTTCATGCTCCTCATAATTTTACACCTTTTGAAGCTCCTCATATTTTTCACACATGTTCAATCTCTTCATTTTTTTGAACACCGCTTCATGCTCCTCCTATTTTTCAGACCGTTTCAGGCTCCTCATATTTTTGACACCTTTTGAAGCTCTTCATATTTTTCACACCTTTTCAGGCTCTTCATTTTTTTGAACACCGCATCATGCTCCTCCTATTTTTCACACCGTTTCATGCTCCTCATATTTTTGACACCTTTTGAAGCTCTTCATATTTTTCACACCTTTTCAGGCTCTTCATGTTTTTGAACACCGTTTCATGCTCCTCCTATTTTTCACACCGTTTCATGCTCGTCATATTTTTCACACCTGTTGAAGCTCCTCGTATTTTTCACACCTTTTGAAGCCGTTCATATATTTCACACTTTTTCAGGCATTTCATGTTTTTCACAACGGCTTCATGCTCCTCCTATTTTTCAGACCGTTTCATGCTCGTCATATTTTTGAAACCTTTTGAAGCTCTTCATGTATTTCACACCTTTTCAGGCTCTTCATGTTTTTGAACAGGGTTTCATGCTCCTCCTATTTTTCAGACCGTTTCATGCTCCTCATGTATTTCACACCTTCCGAAGCTCTTCATATTTTTCACACGTTTTGAAGCTCTTCATATTCTTACACGTTATCAGGCTCTTCATGTTTTTCAACACCGCTTCATGCTCCTCCTATTTTTCAAACCGTTTCATGCTCCTCATATTTTTGACACGTTTTGAAGCTGTCATATTTTTCACACCTTTTCAGGCTCTTCATGTTTTTGAACACCGTTTCATGCTCCTCCTATTTTTCCGACCGTTTCACGTTCCTCATAATTTTGACACCTTTTGAAGCTCTTCATATTTTTCACACCTTTTCAGGCTCTTCATGTTTTTAAACACCGCTTCATGATCCTCCTATTTTTCAGACCGTTTCATTCTCCTCATTTTTTTGAAACCTTTTGAAGCTCTTCATATTTTTTACACCTTGTCAGTCTCTTCATGTTTTTCAACACAGCTTCTTTCTCCTTCTATTTTTCAGACCGTTTCATGATTCTCATGTATTTCACACCTTTTGACGCTCTCATATTTTCCACACCTTTTCAGGCTCTTCATGTTTTTGAACCCCGATTTATGCTCCTCCTATTTTTCAGATCGTTTCATGCTCCTCCTACTTTTCAAACCGTTTCATGCTCATCTCATTTTTGACACCTTTGAAGCTCTTCATATTTTTCACACCTTTTGAATCTCTTCATATTTTTCAAACCTTTTGAAGCTCTTCATATTATTCACACGTTTTCAGTCTCTTCATGTTTTTCAACACCGCTTCTTGCTCCTCCTATATTTCACACCGTTTCATGCTCCTCATATTTTTGACACTTTTTGAGGCTCTTCATATATTTCACACCTTTTCAGGCCCTTCATATTTTGAGCACCGTTTCATGCTCCTCCTATTTTTCAGACTCTTTCATGTTCCTCATATTTTTGACAAGTTTTGAAGCTCTTCATATTTTTCACACCTTTTCAGGCTCTTCATATTTTTCAACACAGCTTGATGCTCTTTATATTTTTCAGACAGTTTCATGCTCCTCATATTTTTGACACCTTTTGAAGCTCTTCATATATTTCCCACGTTTTCAGGCTCTTCCTGTTTTTCAACAAAGCTTCATGCTTCTCCTATTTTTCAGACCGTTTCATGCTCCTCATATTTTTCACACCTTTTGAAGCTCTTCATATTTTTCACACCTTTTCAGGCTCTTCATGTTTTTCAACACGGCTTCATGCTCCTCCTATTTTTCAGATCTTAACATTCTCCTCATATATTTGACAACTTTTGAATCTCTTCATATTTTTCACACCTTTTCAGGCTCTTCATGTTTTTCAACACCGCTTCATGCTCCTCCTATTTTTCAGACCGTTTCATGCTCCTCATGTATTTCATACCTTTTGAAGTTCTTAATATTTTTCACACCTTTTCAGGCTCTTCATGTTTTTGAACACGGTTTCATGCTCCTCCTATTTTCCAGACAGTTTCATGCTCCTCATATTTTTGACACCTTTTGAAGCTCTTCATATTTTTCACACCTTTTCAAGTTTTTCATGGTTTTCAACACCGCTTCATGATCCTCCTATTTTTCAGAGCGTTTCATGCTCATCATATTTTTGACAGCTTTGAAGCTCTTCAAAATTTTGACACCATTTGAATCTCTTCATATATTTCACACATTTTCAGGCTCTTCATGTTTTTGAACACCGTTTCATGCTCCTCCTAATTTCAGACCGTTTCATGCTCCTCATATTTTTGAATCCTTTTGAAGCTCTTCATATTTTTCACACCTTTTCAGCCTCTTCAAGTTTTTCACTACAGCTTCATGCTCCTTCTATTTTTCAGACCGTTTCATGCTCCTCATGTATTTCACACCTTTTGAAGCTCTTCATATTTTTCACACCTATTCAGGCTCTTCATCTTTTTGAACACCATTTCATGCTCCTCCTATTTTTCAGGCCATTTCATGCTCCTCATATTTTTGACACCTTTTGAAGCTGCTCATATTTTTCACACCTTTTGAAGCTCTTCATATATTTCACAGTTTCTCAGGCTCATCATGTTTTTCAACACCACTTCATGCTCCTCCTATTTTTCACACCGTTTCATGCTCATCTCATTTTTTACAGCTTTTGAAGCTCTTCATATTTTTCACACCTTTTGAAGCTCTTCATATTTTTCACACCTTTTCAGGCTCTTCATGTATTTGAACACCGTTTCATGCTCCTCCTATTTTTCAGACCGTTTCATGCTCCTCATATATTTGACACATTTTGAAGGTCTTCATATTTTTCACACTTTTTGACGCTCTTCATATATTTCACAAATTTTCAGGCTCTTCATTTTTTTGAACACCGCATCATGCTCCTCCTATTTTTCACACCGTTTCATGCTCCTCATATTTTTCACACCTTTTGAAGCTCTTCATATTTTTCACACCTTTTCAGGCTCTGCATGTTTTTGAACACCGTTTCATGCTCCTCCTATTTTTCACACCGTTTCATGCTCCTCATATTTTTCACACCTGTTGAAGCTCCTCGTATTTTTCACACCTTTTTAAGCCGTTCATATATTTCACACTTTTTCAGGCATTTCATGTTTTTCACAACGGCTTCATGCTCCTCCTATTTTTCAGACCGTTTCATGCTCCTCATATTTTTGAAACCTTTTGAAGCTCTTCATGTATTTCACAACTTTTCAGGCTCTTCATGTTTTTCAACACCACTTCATGCTCCTCCAATTTTCAGACCGTTTCATGCTCCTTATATTTTTGACAACTTTTGTAGCTCTTCATATTTTTCACACCTTTTCACGCTCAACATGTTTTTCAACACCGCTTCATGCTCCTCCTAATTTTCAGAACGTTTCATGCTCCTCCTATTTTTGCCACCTTTTGAAGCTCTTCATATTTTTCACACCTTTTCAGGCTCTTCATGTTTTTGAACAGGGTTTCATGCTCCTTCTATTTTTCAGACCGTTTCATGCTCCTCATGTATTTCACACCTTCTGAAGCTCTTCATATTTTTCACACGTTTTGAAGCTCTTCGTATTCTTACACGTTTTCAGGCTCTTCATGTTTTTCAACACCGCTTCATGCTCCTCCTATTTTTCAAACCGTTTCATGCTCCTCATATTTTTGACACGTTTTGAAGCTGTCATATTTTTCACACCTTTTCAGGCTCTTCATGTTTTTGAACACCGTTTCATGCTCCTCCTATTTTTCCGACCGTTTCACGTTCCTCATAATTTTGACACCTTTTGAAGCTCTTCATATTTTTCACACCTTTTCAGGCTCTTCATGTTTTTAAACACCGCTTCATGATCCTCCTATTTTTCAGACCGTTTCATTCTCCTCATTTTTTTGAAACCTTTTGAATCTCTTCATATTTTTTACACCTTGTCAGTCTCTTCATGTTTTTCAACACAGCTTCATTCTCCTTCTATTTTTCAGACCGTTTCATGCTTCTCATGTATTTCACACCTTTTGACGCTCTCATATTTTCCACACCTTTTCAGTCTCTTAATGTTTTTCAACACCGCTTCTTGCTCCTCCTATATTTCACACCGTTTCATGCTCCTCATATTTTTGACACTTTTTGAGGCTCTTCATATATTTCACACCTTTTCAGTCCCTTCATATTTAGAGCACGGTTTCATGCTCCTCCTATTTTTCAGACTCTTTCATGTTCCTCATATTTTTGACAAGTTTTGAAGCTCTTCATATTTTTCACACCTTTTCAGGCTCTTCATATTTTTCATCACAGCTTGATGCTCCTTCTATTTTTCAGACCGTTTCATGCTCCTCATATTTTTCACACCTTTTGATGCTCTTCATATTTTTCACACCTATTCAGGCTCTTCTTCTTTTGAACAACGTTTCATGCTCCTCCTTTTTTTCAGACCATTTCATGCTCCTCATATTTTTGACACCTTTTGAAGCTCTTCATATATTTCACACCTTTTGAAGCTCTTCATACTTTTCACACCTATTCAAGCTCTTCATCTTTTGAACAACGTTTCATGCTCCTCCTTTTTTTCAGACCGTTTCATGCTCTTCATATTTTTGACACCTTTTGAAGCTCTTCATATTTTTCACACCTTTTGATGCTCTTCATATTTTTCACAGCTTTTCAGGCTCTTCATGTTTTTGAACACGGTTTCAAGCTCCTCCTATTTTTCAGACCGTTTCATGCTCCGCATATATTTGACAACTTTTGAAGCTCTTCATTTTTCACACCTTTTCAGGCTTTTCATATTTTTCACAACTGCTTCATGATCCTCATATTTTTCAGACCGTTTCATGCTCCTCATATTTTTGACACCTTTTGAAGCTCTTCATATTTTTCACACCTTTTCATGCTCCTCATGTTTTTGAACACCGCTTCATGCTCCTCCTATTTTTCAGACCGTTTCATGCTCCTCATTTATTTCACACCTTTTGAATCTCTTCATATATTTCACACCTTTTCAGGCTCCTCATGTTTTTGAACACCGCTTCATGCTCCTCCTATTTTTCAGACCGTTTCATGCTCCTCATGTATTTCACACCTTTTGAATCTCTTCATATTTTTCACACCTGTTCAGTCTCTTCATGTGTTTCAACACTGTTTCATGCTCCTCCTATTTTTCAGACTGTTTCATGCTCCTCATATTTTGATACGTTTTGAGGCTCTTCATATATTTCACACCTTTTCAGGCCCTTCATGTTTTTGAACACCATTTATGTTCCTCCTATTTTTCAGACCGTTTCATGCTCCTAATATTTTTGACACCTTTTGAAGCCCTTCATATCTTTCACACCTTTTCAGGCTCTTCATTTTTTTGAACATCGCTTCATGCTCCTTTTATTTTTCAGACCGTCTCATGCTCCTCATATTTTTGACACCTTTTGAAGCTCTTCATATTTTTCACACCTTTTCAGGCCCTTCATGTTTTGAACACCGTTTCATGCTCCTCCTATATTTCTGACAATTTCATGCTCGTCATATTTTTGACACCTTTTGAAGCTCCTCATATTTTTCACACCTTTAGAAGCTCTTCATATATTTCACACCTTTTGAAGCTCTTCATATTTTTCATATTTTTGCAGCTCTTCATATTTTTCACACCTTTTCAGGCTCTTCATGTTTTTGAACACCACTTCATGCTCCTCCTCTTTTTCAGACCGTTTCATGCTCCTCCTATTTTTCAGACAGTTTCATGCTCATCTCATTTTGACACCATTTTAAGCTCTTCATATTTTTCACACCTTTGAAGCTCTTCATATTTTTCACACCTTTTGAAGCTCTTCATATTTTTTATATTTTTGAAGCTTTTCATATTTTTCACACCTTTTCAGGCTCTTCATGTTTTTCAACAACGCTTCATGCTCCTCCTATTTTTCAGATCGTTTCATGCTCCTCATGTATTTCACACCTTTTGAAGCTCTTCATAATTTTCACACCTTTTCAGGCTCTTCATGTTTTTCAACACCGATTCATGCTCCTCCTCTTTTTTAGACCGTTTCATGCTCCTCATATTTTGACACATTTTGAAGCTCTTCATATTTCTCACACATTTTCAGGCTCTTCATGTTTTTGAACACCGTTTCATGCTCCTCCGATTTTTCAGACCGTTTCATGCTCCGCATATTTTTACTACCTTTTGAAGCTTTTCATATTTTTCACACATTTTCTGGCTGTTCAAGTTTTTCAACACCACTTCATGCTCCTCCTTTTTTGCAGACCATTTCATGCTCCCCATATTTTTTACACCTTTTGAAGCTCTTCATATTTTTCACACGTTTTCAGGCTCTTCATGTTTTTCAAGACCGCTTCATGCTCCTCCTATTTTTCAGACCGTTTCATGCTCCTCATATTTTTGACACTTTTTGAAGCTCTTCATATTTTTCACACCTTTTCAGACTCTTCATGTTTTTGAAAACCGCTTCATGCTCCTCCTTTTTTTCAGACCGTTTAATGCTCCTCATGTATTTCACACCTTTTGAAGCTCTTCATATTTTTCACACCTTTTCAGGCTCTTGATGATTTTCAACACCACTTCATTCTCCTCCTGTTTTTCAGACCGTTTCATGCTCATCTCATTTTGACACCATTTTAAGCTCTTCATATTTTTCACACCTTTTGAAGCTCTTCATATTTGTCACACCTTTTGATGCTCTTCATATTTTTCATATTTTTGAATCTCTTCATATTTTCACACCTTTTCACCCTCTTCAAGTTTTTCACTACAGCTTCATGCTCCTTCTATTTTTCAGACCGTTTCATGCTCCTCATGTATTTCACACCTTTTGAAGCTCTTCATATTTTTCACACCTATTCAGGCTCTTCATCTTTTTGAACACCATTTCATGCTCCTCCTATTTTTCAGGCCATTTCATGCTCCTCATATTTTTGACACCTTTTGAAGCTGCTCATATTTTTCACACCTTTTGAAGCTCTTCATATATTTCACAGTTTCTCAGGCTCATCATGTTTTTCAACACCACTTCATGCTCCTCCTATTTTTCACACCGTTTCATGCTCATCTCATTTTTTACAGCTTTTGAAGCTCTTCATATTTTTCACACCTTTTGAAGCTCTTCATATTTTTCACACCTTTTCAGGCTCTTCATGTATTTGAACACCGTTTCATGCTCCTCCTATTTTTCAGACCGTTTCATGCTCCTCATATATTTGACACATTTTGAAGGTCTTCATATTTTTCAAACTTTTTGACGCTCTTCATATATTTCACACGTTTTCAGGCCCTTCATTTTTTTGAACACCGTTTTATGTCCTCCTATTTTTCAGACCTTTTCATGCTCCTCATAATTTTACACCTTTTGAAGCTCCTCATATTTTTCACACATGTTCAATCTCTTCATTTTTTTGAACACCGCTTCATGCTCCTCCTATTTTTCAGACCGTTTCAGGCTCCTCATATTTTTGACACCTTTTGAAGCTCTTCATATTTTTCACACCTTTTCAGGCTCTTCATTTTTTTGAACACCGCATCATGCTCCTCCTATTTTTCACACCATTTCATGCTCCTCATATTTTTGACACCTTTTGAAGCTCTTCATATTTTTCACACCTTTTCAGGCTCTTCATGTTTTTGAACACCGTTTCATGCTCCTCCTATTTTTCACACCGTTTCATGCTCGTCATATTTTTCACACCTGTTGAAGCTCCTCGTATTTTTCACACCTTTTGAAGCCGTTCATATATTTCACACTTTTTCAGGCATTTCATGTTTTTCACAACGGCTTCATGCTCCTCCTATTTTTCAGACCGTTTCATGCTCGTCATATTTTTGAAACCTTTTGAAGCTCTTCATGTATTTCACACCTTTTCAGGCTCTTCATGTTTTTGAACAGGGTTTCATGCTCCTCCTATTTTTCAGACCGTTTCATGCTCCTCATGTATTTCACACCTTCCGAAGCTCTTCATATTTTTCACACGTTTTGAAGCTCTTCATATTCTTACACGTTATCAGGCTCTTCATGTTTTTCAACACCGCTTCATGCTCCTCCTATTTTTCAAACCGTTTCATGCTCCTCATATTTTTGACACGTTTTGAAGCTGTCATATTTTTCACACCTTTTCAGGCTCTTCATGTTTTTGAACACCGTTTCATGCTCCTCCTATTTTTCCGACCGTTTCACGTTCCTCATAATTTTGACACCTTTTGAAGCTCTTCATATTTTTCACACCTTTTCAGGCTCTTCATGTTTTTAAACACCGCTTCATGATCCTCCTATTTTTCAGACCGTTTCATTCTCCTCATTTTTTTGAAACCTTTTGAAGCTCTTCATATTTTTTACACCTTGTCAGTCTCTTCATGTTTTTCAACACAGCTTCTTTCTCCTTCTATTTTTCAGACCGTTTCATGATTCTCATGTATTTCACCCCTTTTGACGCTCTCATATTTTCCACACCTTTTCAGGCTCTTCATGTTTTTGAACCCCGATTTATGCTCCTCCTATTTTTCAGATCGTTTCATGCTCCTCCTACTTTTCAAACCGTTTCATGCTCATCTCATTTTTGACACCTTTGAAGCTCTTCATATTTTTCACACCTTTTGAATCTCTTCATATTTTTCAAACCTTTTGAAGCTCTTCATATTATTCACACGTTTTCAGTCTCTTCATGTTTTTCAACACCGCTTCTTGCTCCTCCTATATTTCACACCGTTTCATGCTCCTCATATTTTTGACACTTTTTGAGGCTCTTCATATATTTCACACCTTTTCAGGCCCTTCATATTTTGAGCACCGTTTCATGCTCCTCCTATTTTTCAGACTCTTTCATGTTCCTCATATTTTTGACAAGTTTTGAAGCTCTTCATATTTTTCACACCTTTTCAGGCTCTTCATATTTTTCAACACAGCTTGATGCTCCTTATATTTTTCAGACCGTTTCATGCTCCTCATATTTTTGACACCTTTTGAAGCTCTTCATATATTTCCCACGTTTTCAGGCTCTTCCTGTTTTTCAACAAAGCTTCATGCTTCTCCTATTTTTCAGACCGTTTCATGCTCCTCATATTTTTCACACCTTTTGAAGCTCTTCATATTTTTCACACCTTTTCAGGCTCTTCATGTTTTTCAACACGGCTTCATGCTCCTCCTATTTTTCAGATCTTAACATTCTCCTCATATATTTGACAACTTTTGAAGCTCTTCATATTTTTCACACCTTTTCAAGTTTTTCATGGTTTTCAACACCGCTTCATGATCCTCCTATTTTTCAGAGCGTTTCATGCTCCTCATATTTTTGACAGCTTTGAAGCTCTTCAAAATTTTGACACCATTTGAATCTCTTCATATATTTGACACATTTTCAGGCTCTTCATGTTTTTGAACACCGTTTCATGCTCCTCCTAATTTCAGACCGTTTCATGCTCCTCATATTTTTGAATCCTTTTGAAGCTCTTCATATTTTTCACACCTTTTCAGCCTCTTCAAGTTTTTCACTACAGCTTCATGCTCCTTCTATTTTTCAGACCGTTTCATGCTCCTCATGTATTTCACACCTTTTGAAGCTCTTCATATTTTTCACACCTATTCAGGCTCTTCATCTTTTTGAACACCATTTCATGCTCCTCCTATTTTTCAGGCCATTTCATGCTCCTCATATTTTTGACACCTTTTGAAGCTGCTCATATTTTTCACACCTTTTGAAGCTCTTCATATATTTCACAGTTTCTCAGGCTCATCATGTTTTTCAACACCACTTCATGCTCCTCCTATTTTTCACACCGTTTCATGCTCATCTCATTTTTTACAGCTTTTGAAGCTCTTCATATTTTTCACACCTTTTGAAGCTCTTCATATTTTTCACACCTTTTCAGGCTCTTCATGTATTTGAACACCGTTTCATGCTCCTCCTATTTTTCAGACCGTTTCATGCTCCTCATATATTTGACACATTTTGAAGGTCTTCATATTTTTCACACTTTTTGACGCTCTTCATATATTTCACAAATTTTCAGGCTCTTCATTTTTTTGAACACCGCATCATGCTCCTCCTATTTTTCACACCGTTTCATGCTCCTCATATTTTTCACACCTTTTGAAGCTCTTCATATTTTTCACACCTTTTCAGGCTCTGCATGTTTTTGAACACCGTTTCATGCTCCTCCTATTTTTCACACCGTTTCATGCTCCTCATATTTTTCACACCTGTTGAAGCTCCTCGTATTTTTCACACCTTTTTAAGCCGTTCATATATTTCACACTTTTTCAGGCATTTCATGTTTTTCACAACGGCTTCATGCTCCTCCTATTTTTCAGACCGTTTCATGCTCCTCATATTTTTGAAACCTTTTGAAGCTCTTCATGTATTTCACAACTTTTCAGGCTCTTCATGTTTTTCAACACCACTTCATGCTCCTCCAATTTTCAGACCGTTTCATGCTCCTTATATTTTTGACAACTTTTGTAGCTCTTCATATTTTTCACACCTTTTCACGCTCAACATGTTTTTCAACACCGCTTCATGCTCCTCCTAATTTTCAGAACGTTTCATGCTCCTCCTATTTTTGCCACCTTTTGAAGCTCTTCATATTTTTCACACCTTTTCAGGCTCTTCATGTTTTTGAACAGGGTTTCATGCTCCTTCTATTTTTCAGACCGTTTCATGCTCCTCATGTATTTCACACCTTCTGAAGCTCTTCATATTTTTCACACGTTTTGAAGCTCTTCGTATTCTTACACGTTTTCAGGCTCTTCATGTTTTTCAACACCGCTTCATGCTCCTCCTATTTTTCAAACCGTTTCATGCTCCTCATATTTTTGACACGTTTTGAAGCTGTCATATTTTTCACACCTTTTCAGGCTCTTCATGTTTTTGAACACCGTTTCATGCTCCTCCTATTTTTCCGACCGTTTCACGTTCCTCATAATTTTGACACCTTTTGAAGCTCTTCATATTTTTCACACCTTTTCAGGCTCTTCATGTTTTTAAACACCGCTTCATGATCCTCCTATTTTTCAGACCGTTTCATTCTCCTCATTTTTTTGAAACCTTTTTAATCTCTTCATATTTTTTACACCTTGTCAGTCTCTTCATGTTTTTCAACACAGCTTCATTCTCCTTCTATTTTTCAGACCGTTTCATGCTTCTCATGTATTTCACACCTTTTGACGCTCTCATATTTTCCACACCTTTTCAGTCTCTTAATGTTTTTCAACACCGCTTCTTGCTCCTCCTATATTTCACACCGTTTCATGCTCCTCATATTTTTGACACTTTTTGAGGCTCTTCATATATTTCACACCTTTTCAGTCCCTTCATATTTAGAGCACCGTTTCATGCTCCTCCTATTTTTCAGACTCTTTCATGTTCCTCATATTTTTGACAAGTTTTGAAGCTCTTCATATTTTTCACACCTTTTCAGGCTCTTCATATTTTTCATCACAGCTTGATGCTCCTTCTATTTTTCAGACCGTTTCATGCTCCTCATATTTTTCACACCTTTTGATGCTCTTCATATTTTTCACACCTATTCAGGCTCTTCTTCTTTTGAACAACGTTTCATGCTCCTCCTTTTTTTCAGACCATTTCATGCTCCTCATATTTTTGACACCTTTTGAAGCTCTTCATATATTTCACACCTTTTGAAGCTCTTCATACTTTTCACACCTATTCAAGCTCTTCATCTTTTGAACAACGTTTCATGCTCCTCCTTTTTTTCAGACCGTTTCATGCTCTTCATATTTTTGACACCTTTTGAAGCTCTTCATATTTTTCACACCTTTTGATGCTCTTCATATTTTTCACAGCTTTTCAGGCTCTTCATGTTTTTGAACACGGTTTCAAGCTCCTCCTATTTTTCAGACCGTTTCATGCTCCGCATATATTTGACAACTTTTGAAGCTCTTCATTTTTCACACCTTTTCAGGCTTTTCATATTTTTCACAACTGCTTCATGATCCTCATATTTTTCAGACCGTTTCATGCTCCTCATATTTTTGACACCTTTTGAAGCTCTTCATATTTTTCACACCTTTTCATGCTCCTCATGTTTTTGAACACCGCTTCATGCTCCTCCTATTTTTCAGACCGTTTCATGCTCCTCATTTATTTCACACCTTTTGAATCTCTTCATATATTTCACACCTTTTCAGGCTCCTCATGTTTTTGAACACCGCTTCATGCTCCTCCTATTTTTCAGACCGTTTCATGCTCCTCATGTATTTCACACCTTTTGAATCTCTTCATATTTTTCACACCTGTTCAGTCTCTTCATGTGTTTCAACACTGTTTCATGCTCCTCCTATTTTTCAGACTGTTTCATGCTCCTCATATTTTGACACGTTTTGAGGCTCTTCATATATTTCACACCTTTTCAGGCCCTTCATGTTTTTGAACACCATTTATGTTCCTCCTATTTTTCAGACCGTTTCATGCTCCTAATATTTTTGACACCTTTTGAAGCCCTTCATATCTTTCACACCTTTTCAGGCTCTTCATTTTTTTGAACATCGCTTCATGCTCCTTTTATTTTTCAGACCGTCTCATGCTCCTCATATTTTTGACACCTTTTGAAGCTCTTCATATTTTTCACACCTTTTCAGGCCCTTCATGTTTTGAACACCGTTTCATGCTCCTCCTATATTTCTGACAATTTCATGCTCGTCATATTTTTGACACCTTTTAAAGCTCCTCATATTTTTCACACCTTTAGAAGCTCTTCATATATTTCACACTTTTTCAAGCTCTTCATGTTTTCCAAACCGCCTAATGCTCCTCCTATTTTTCAGACCGTCACATGTTCATCTCATTTTTGACAGCTTTTGAAGCTCATCATATTTTTCACACCTTTTGAAGCTCTTCATATTATTCACACGTTTTCAGTCTCTTCATGTTTTTCAACATCGCTTCATGCTCCTCCTATTTTTCAGACAGTTTCATGCTCCTCATATTTTTGACACGTTTTGAGGCTTTTCATATATTTCACACCTTTTCAGGCCCTTCATATTTTGAACACCGTTTATGTTCCTCCTATTTTTCAGACCGTTTCATGCTCCTAATATTTTTGACACCTTTTGAAGCCCTTCATATCTTTCACACCTTTTCAGGCTCTTCATTTTTTTGAACATCGCTTCATGCTCCTTTTATTTTTCAGACCGTCTCATGCTCCTCATATTTTTGACACCTTTTGAAGCTCTTCATATTTTTCACACCTTTTCAGGCCCTTCATGTTTTGAACACCGTTTCATGCTCCTCCTATATTTCTGACAATTTCATGCTCGTCATATTTTTGACACCTTTTGAAGCTCCTCATATTTTTCACACCTTTAGAAGCTCTTCATATATTTCACACTTTTTCAAGCTCTTCATGTTTTCCAAACCGCCTAATGCTCCTCCTATTTTTCAGACCGTCACATGTTCATCTCATTTTTGACAGCTTTTGAAGCTCATCATATTTTTCACACCTTTTGAAGCTCTTCATATTATTCACACGTTTTCAGTCTCTTCATGTTTTTCAACATCGCTTCATGCTCCTCCTATTTTTCAGACTCTTTCATGTTCCTCATATTTTTGACACGTTTTGAAGCTCTTCATATTTTTCACATCTTTTGAAACTCTTCATATTTTTCACACCTTTTCAGGCTCTTCATGTTTTTGAACCCCGTCATGCTCCTCCTATTTTTCAGACCGTTTCATGCTCCTAATATTTTTGACACCTTTTGAAGCCCTTCATATCTTTCACACCTTTTCAGGCTCTTCATTTTTTTGAACACCGCTTCATGCTCCTTTTATTTTTCAGACCGTTTCATGCGCCTCATATTTTTGACACCTTTTGTAGCTCTTCATATTTTTCACACCTTTTCATGCTCTTTATGTTTTTAACACCGATTCATTCTCCTCCTATTTTTCAGATCGTTTCATGCTCCTCCTATTTTTCAAACCGTTTCATGCTCATCTCATTTTTGACACCTTCTGAAGCTCTTCATATTTTTCACACCTTTTGAATCTCTTCATATTTTTCAAACCTTTTGAAGCTCTTCATATTATTCACACGTTTTCAGTCTCTTCATGTTTTTCAACATCGCTTCATGCTCCTCCTATTTTTCAGACAGTTTCATGCTCCTCATATTTTTGACACGTTTTGAGGCTTTTCATATATTTCACACCTTTTCAGGCCCTTCATATTTTGAACACCGTTTCATGCTCCTCCTATTTTTCAGACTCTTTCATGTTCCTCATATATTTGACACGTTTTGAAGCTCTTCATATTTTTCACATCTTTTGAAACTCTTCATATTTTTCACACCTTTTCAGTCTCTTCATGTTTTTGAACCACGTCATGCTCCTCCTATTTTTCAGACCGTCTCATGCTCCTCATATTTTTGACACGTTTTGAGGCTCTTCATATTTTTCACACCTTTTCAGGCTGTTCATGTTTCTCAACACCGCTTCATGATCCTCCTATTTTTCAAACCGTTTCATTCTCCTCATTTTTTTGAAACCTTTTGAAGCTCTTCATATTTTTTACACCTTTTCAGTCTCTTCATGTTTTTCAACACAGCTTCATTCTCCTTCTATTTTTCAAACCGTTTCATGCTTCTCATGTATTTCACGCGTTTTGAAGCTCTCATATTTTCACACCTTTTCAGGCTCTTCATGTTTTTGAACACCGTTTCATGCTCCTCCTATTTTTCAGACCGTTTCATGCTCATTTAATTTTTGAGAGCTTTTGAAGCTCTTCATATATTTCACATCTTTTTAAACTCTTCATATTTTTCACACCTTTTCATTCTCTTCATGTTTTTGAACCCCGTCATGCTCCTCCTATTTTTCAGACCGTCTCATGCTCCTCATATTTTTGACACCTTTTGAAGCTCTTCATATTTTTCACACCTTTTATGGCTCTTCATGTTTTTCAACACCGCTTCATGCTCCTCCTATTTTTCAGACAGTTTCATGCGCCTCATATTTTTGACACCTTTTGAAGCTCTTCATATTTTTCACACCTTTTCATGCTCTTTATGTTTTCAACACCGATTCATTCTCCTCCTATTTTTCAGATCGTTTCATGCTCCTCCTATTTTTCAAACCGTTTCATGCTCATCTCATTTTTGACACCTTCTGAAGCTCTTCATATATTTCAAACCTTTTGAAGCTCTTCATATTATTCACACGTTTTCAGTCTCTTCATGTTTTTCAACATTGCTTCATGCTCCTCCTATTTTTCAGACAGTTTCATGCTCCTCATATTTTTGACACGTTTTGAGGCTTTTCATATATTTCACACCTTTTCAGGCCCTTCATATTTTGAACAGCGTTTCATGCTCCTCCTATTTTTCAGACTCTTTCATGTTCCTCATATTTTTGACACGTTTTGAAGCTCTTCATATTTTTCACACCTTTTCAGGCTCTTCATGTTTTTCAACACCGCTTCATGCTCCTCCTATTTTTCAGACCGTTTCATGCTCCTCATAATTTTGACACCTTTTGAAGCTCTTCATATTTTTCACACCTTTTCAGGCTCTTCATGTTTTTGAACACCGCTTGTTGATCCTCCTATTTTTCAGACCGCTTCATGGTCCTCAAATGTTTGACAGTTTTTGTAGCTCTTCATATTTTTCACAACATTTCAGGCTGTTCATGGTTTTCTACACCGCTTCATGATCCTCCTATTTTTCAGACCGTTTCATGCTCGTCATACTTTTGACACCTTTTGAAGCTCTTCATGTTTTTGAACACCTTTTCATGCTCCTCCTATATTTCAGAATGTTTCATGCTCCTCATGTATTTCACACCTTTTGAAGCTCTTCATATTTTGCACACCTTTTAAGGGTCTTCATGTTTTTCAACACAGCTTCATGCTCCTCCTATTTTTCAGACCGTCTCATGCTCCTCATATTTTTGACACCTTTTGAAGCTCTTCATTTTTTCAAACCTTCTCAGGCTCTTCATGTTTTTCAACACCGCTTCAGTCTCCTCCTATTTTTCAGACCGTTTCATCCTCCTCATCTTTTTGACACCTTTTGAAGCTCTTCATATATTTCACACTTTTTCAGGTTCTTCATGTTTTTCAACAACGCTTCATGCTCCTCCTATTTTTCAGACCATTTCATGGTCCCCATATTTTTGACTCCTTTTGAAGCTCTTCATATTTTTCAACCCTTTTCAGTCTCTTCATGTTTTTCAACACCGCCTGATGCTCCTCCAATTTTTCAGACCGTTTCATGCTCCTCATATTTTTCACAGGTTTTGAAGCTCTTCATATATTTCACACCTTTTCAGGCTCTTCATGTTTTTCAACACCGCTTCATGCTTTTCCTATTTCTCAGACCGGTTCATGCTCCTCATATTTTTGACACCTTTTTAAGCTCTTCATGTTTTTTTCACCTTTTCAGGCACTTCATGTTTTTCAACAACGATTCATGCTCCTCCTACTTTTCGGTCCTTTTCATGCTCCTCATATTTTTGACATCTTTTGAAACTCTTCATATTTTTCACACATTTTCAGGCTCTTCATGTTTTTCAACACCGCTTCATGCTCCTCCAATTTTTCAGATCTTTGCATGCTCCTATATTTTTCACACATTTTGAAGCTCTTCATATATTTCACAGCTTTTCACGCTCTTCAAGTTTTTAAGCACTGCTTCATGCTCTTCCTATTTTTCAGACCTTTTCATGCTCCTCATATTTTTGACACCTTTGGAAGCTCTTCATATTTTTCACACCTTTTCATGCTCTTCATGTTTTTCAACACCGCTTCTTGCTCTTCCTATTTTTCAGACAGTTTCATGCTCCTCATATTTTTGACACTTTTTGAAGCTCCACATATTTTTCACACCTTTTGAGCTCTTCATATATTTCACACTTTTTCAGGCCCTTCATGTTTTTCAACACCACTTCATGCTCCTCCTGTTTTTCAGACCGTTTCATGCTCATCTCATTTTTGACAGCTTTTGAAGCTTTTCATATTTTTCACACGTTTTGAAGCTCTTAATTTTTTTCACACCTTTTCAGGCTCTTCATGTTTTTCAACACCGCTTCATGCTCCTCTTATTTTTCAGACCGTTTCATGCTCCTCATATTTTTGACACCTTTTGAAGCTCTTCATATATTTCACACATTTTCAGGCTCTTCATGTTTTTCAACACCGTTTTATTGTCGTCCTATTTTCTAGACCGTTGCATGCTCCTCATAATTTTGACACCTTTTGAAGCTCTTCATATTTTTCACACCTTTTCAGGCTCTTCATGTTTTTAAACACCCTTCATGATCCTCCTATTTTTCAGACCGTTTCATTCTCCTCATTTTTTTGAAAGCTTTTGAAGCTCTTCATATTTTTTACACCTTTTCATTCTCTTCATGTTTTTCAACACAGCATCATGCTCCTTCTATTTTTCAGACCATTTCACGATTCTCATGTATTTCACACCTTTTGAAGCTCTCATATTTTTCACACCTTTTCAGGCTCTTCATGTTTTTGAACACCGTTTCATGCTCCTCCTATTTTTCAGACCGTTTCATGCTCTCTCATTTCTGACACCTTTTGAAGCTCTTCATTTATTTCACACCTTTTCAGGCTCTTCATGTTTTTCAACACCGCTTCATGCTCATCCTATTTTTCAGACCGTTTCATGCTCCTCTCATTTCTGACACCTTTTGAAGCTCTTCATTTTTTTCACACCGATTCAAGCTCTTTATATTTTTCAAACGTTTTCAGGCTCTTCATGTTTTTGAACACCGATTCTTGCTACTCTTATTTTTCAGACCGTTTCATACTCCTCATATTTTTTACACCTTTTGAAGCTCTTCATATTTTTCACCCCTTTTCAGGCTCTTCATGTTTTTCAACACCGCTTCATGCTCCTCCTATTTTTCAGACCGTTTCATGCTCCTCATATTTTGGACACCTTTTGAAGCTCTTCATATATTTCACACCTTTTCAGGCTCTTCATATTTTTCAACACCGTTTTAAGCTCGTCCCATTTTCTAGACCGTTGCATGCTCCTCATAATTTTGACACATTTTGAAGCTCTTCATATACTTCACACCTTTTCAGGCTCTTCATATTTTTAAACACCGCTTCATGCTCCTGCTATTTTTCAGACCGTTTCATGCTCCTCTTATTTTTGACACCTTTTGAAGCTCCTCATATATTTCACACCTTTTGAAGCTCTTCATATATTTAACACTTTTTTAGGCTCTTCACGTTTTTCAACTCCACTTCATGCTCCTCCTATTATTCAGACCGTTTCATGCTCCTCATAATTTTGACACCTTTTGAAGCTCTTCATATTTTTCACACCTTTTCAGGCTCTTCATGTTTTTCAACACCGATTCATGCTCCTCCTATTTTTCAGACCTTTTCATGCTGCTCATGTATTTCACACCTCTTGACGCTCTGCATATTTTTCACACCTTTTCAGGCTCTTCATGTTTTTGAACACCGCTTGTTGATCCTCCTATTTTTCAGACCGCTTCATGGTCCTCAAATGTTTGACACTTTTTGTAGCTCTTCATATTTTTCACACCATTTCAGGCTGTTCATGGTTTTCTACACCGCTTCATGATCCTCCTATTTTTCAGACCGTTTCATGCTCGTCATACTTTTGACACCTTTTGAAGCTCTTCATATTTTTGAATACCTTTTCATGCTCCTCCTATTTTTCAGACCGTTTCATGCTCATTTAATTTTTGAGAGCTTTTGAAGCTCTTCATATATTTCACATCTTTTTAAACTCTTCATATTTTTCACACCTTTTCATTCTCTTCATGTTTTTGAACCCCGTCATGCTCCTCCTATTTTTCAGACCGTCTCATGCTCCTCATATTTTTGACACCTTTTGAAGCTCTTCATATTTTTCACACCTTTTATGGCTCTTCATGTTTTTCAACACCGCTTCATGCTCCTCCTATTTTTCAGACAGTTTCATGCGCCTCATATTTTTGACACCTTTTGAAGCTCTTCATATTTTTCACACCTTTTCATGCTCTTTATGTTTTCAACACCGATTCATTCTCCTCCTATTTTTCAGATCGTTTCATGCTCCTCCTATTTTTCAAACCGTTTCATGCTCATCTCATTTTTGACACCTTCTGAAGCTCTTCATATATTTCAAACCTTTTGAAGCTCTTCATATTATTCACACGTTTTCAGTCTCTTCATGTTTTTCAACATTGCTTCATGCTCCTCCTATTTTTCAGACAGTTTCATGCTCCTCATATTTTTGACACGTTTTGAGGCTTTTCATATATTTCACACCTTTTCAGGCCCTTCATATTTTGAACAGCGTTTCATGCTCCTCCTATTTTTCAGACTCTTTCATGTTCCTCATATTTTTGACACGTTTTGAAGCTCTTCATATTTTTCACACCTTTTCAGGCTCTTCATGTTTTTCAACACCGCTTCATGCTCCTCCTATTTTTCAGACCGTTTCATGCTCCTCATAATTTTGACACCTTTTGAAGCTCTTCATATTTTTCACACCTTTTCAGGCTCTTCATGTTTTTGAACACCGCTTGTTGATCCTCCTATTTTTCAGACCGCTTCATGGTCCTCAAATGTTTGACAGTTTTTGTAGCTCTTCATATTTTTCACAACATTTCAGGCTGTTCATGGTTTTCTACACCGCTTCATGATCCTCCTATTTTTCAGACCGTTTCATGCTCGTCATACTTTTGACACCTTTTGAAGCTCTTCATGTTTTTGAACACCTTTTCATGCTCCTCCTATATTTCAGAATGTTTCATGCTCCTCATGTATTTCACACCTTTTGAAGCTCTTCATATTTTGCACACCTTTTAAGGGTCTTCATGTTTTTCAACACAGCTTCATGCTCCTCCTATTTTTCAGACCGTCTCATGCTCCTCATATTTTTGACACCTTTTGAAGCTCTTCATTTTTTCAAACCTTCTCAGGCTCTTCATGTTTTTCAACACCGCTTCAGTCTCCTCCTATTTTTCAGACCGTCTCATGCTCCTCATATTTTTGACACCTTTTGAAGCTCTTCATTTTTTCAAACCTTCTCAGGCTCTTCATGTTTTTCAACACCGCTTCATGCTCCTCCTATTTTTCAGACCGTTTCATGCTCCTCATATTTTGGACACCTTTTGAAGCTCTTCATATATTTCACACCTTTTCAGGCTCTTCATATTTTTCAACACCGTTTTAAGCTCGTCCCATTTTCTAGACCGTTGCATGCTTCTCATAATTTTGACACATTTTGAAGCTCTTCATATACTTCACACCTTTTCAGGCTCTTCATATTTTTAAACACCGCTTCATGCTCCTGCTATTTTTCAGACCGTTTCATGCTCCTCTTATTTTTGACACCTTTTGAAGCTCCTCATATATTTCACACCTTTTGAAGCTCTTCATATATTTAACACTTTTTTAGGCTCTTCACGTTTTTCAACTCCACTTCATGCTCCTCCTATTATTCAGACCGTTTCATGCTCCTCATAATTTTGACACCTTTTGAAGCTCTTCATATTTTTCACACCTTTTCAGGCTCTTCATGTTTTTCAACACCGATTCATGCTCCTCCTATTTTTCAGACCTTTTCATGCTGCTCATGTATTTCACACCTCTTGACGCTCTGCATATTTTTCACACCTTTTCAGGCTCTTCATGTTTTTGAACACCGCTTGTTGATCCTCCTATTTTTCAGACCGCTTCATGGTCCTCAAATGTTTGACACTTTTTGTAGCTCTTCATATTTTTCACACCATTTCAGGCTGTTCATGGTTTTCTACACCGCTTCATGATCCTCCTATTTTTCAGACCGTTTCATGCTCGTCATACTTTTGACACCTTTTGAAGCTCTTCATATTTTTGAATACCTTTTCATGCTCCTCCTATATTTCAGAATGTTTCATGCTCCTCATGTATTTCACACCTTTTGAAGCTCTTCATATTTTTCACAACTTTTCAGGCTCCTCATGTCTTTGAACACCGCTTCATGCTCCTTCTATTTTTCAGACCGTTTCATGCTCCTCATATTTTTGACACCTTTTGAAGCTCTTCATATTTTTCACACCTTTTCAGGCTCTTCATGTTTTTCAACACCGCTTGAGGCTCCTCCTATTTTTCAGACCGTTTCATGCTCCTCATGTATTTCACACCTTTTGAAGCTCTGCATATTTTTCACACCTTTTCAGGCTCTTCATGATTTTGATCACCGTTTCATGCTCCTCCTATTTTTCAGACCGTTTCATGCTCCTCATATTTTTCACACTTTTTGAAGCTCTTCTTATTTTTCACACATTTTTAGGCTCTTCACGTTTTTGAACACCGTTTCATGCTGCTTCTATTTTTCACACCTTTTGATGCTGTTCATATCTTTCACACCTTTTCAGGCTCTTCATGTTTTTGAACACCGCTTCATGCTCCGCCTTTTTTTCAGACCGTATATTGCTCCTCATGTATTTCACACCTTTTGAAGCTCTCATATTTTTCACATCTTTGTAGGCTCTTCATATTTTAGAAGACCGTTTCATGCTCCTCCTATTTTTCAGACCGTTTCATTCTCCTCATATTTTTGACACCTTTTAAAGCTCTTCATATTTTTCACACCTTTTCAGGCTCTTCATGTTTTTGAACACAGCTTCATGCTCCTCCTATTTTTCAGACCGTGTCATGCTCCTCATATTTTTGACACCTTTTGAAGCTCTCATATTTTTCACACCTTTTCAGCCTCTTCATATTTTTCAACACCGCTGCATGATCCTCCTATTTTTCAGACCGTTTCATGCTCCTCATATTTTTGACACCTTTTGAAGCTCTTCATATTTTTCACACCTTTTCAGTCTTTTCATGATTTTCAACACCGCTTCTTGCTCCTCCTATTTTTCAGACCGTTTCATGCTTCTCATGTATTTCATACCTTTTGAAGCTCTTCATATTGTTGACACCTTTTCAGGCTCTTCATGTTTTTGAACACCGTTTCATGCCGCTCCTATGTTTCAGACCGTTTCAAGCTCCTCATAGTTTTCAGACTTTTTGAAGCTCTTTATATTTTCCACACCTTTTCAGGCTCTTCATGTTTTTGAGCACAGCTTCATGCTCCTCCTATTTTTCAGAAGGTTTCATGCTTCTCATATTTTGACACCTTTTGAAGCTCTTCACATTTTTCACAACTTTTCACGCTCTTCATGTTATTGAACACGGCTTCATGCTCCTCCTATTTTTCAGAACGTTTCATGCTCCTCATATTTTTCACACCTTTTGAAGCTCTTCATATTTTTCCCACCTTTTCAGGCTCTTCATGTTTTTCAACACCGTTTCATTCTCCTCCTATTTTTCAGACCGTCTCATGCTCCTCATATTTTTGACACCTTTTGAAGCTCCTTCTGTATTTCACACCTTTTAAGGCTCTTCATGTTTTTCAACACTGCTTCATGCTCTTCCTATTTTTCAGACCGTTTCATGCTCCTCATATTTTTGTCAGCTTTTGAAGCTCTTCATATTTTTCACACCTTTTCAGGCTCTTCATGTTTATCAACACCACTTCTTGCTCCTCTTATTTTTCAGACCGTTTCATGCTCCTCCTAATTTTCACACCTTTTGAAGCACTTCATATTTTTCACACCTTTTCAGGCTCTTCATGTTTTCAACACCACTTCATGCTCCTCATATTTTTCAGACCGTTTCATGCTCATCTCATTTTTGTCACGTTTTGAAGCTCTTCATATTTTTCACACCTTTTGAAGCTCTTCATATTTTTCACACATTTTCAGGCTCTTCATGTTTTTCAACACCGCTGCATGATCCTCCTATTTTTCAGACCGTTTCATGCTCCTCATAATTTTCAAACCTTTTGAAGCTCTTCATATTTTTCACACCTTTTCAATCTATTCATTTTTTTCAACACTGCTTCATGCTCCTGCTATTTTTCAGACCGCTTCATGCTCCTTCTATTTTTCAGACCGTTTCATGCTCCTCATATTTTTGACAATTTTGGAAGCTCTTCATATTTTTCACACCTTTTCATGCTCTTCATGTTTTTGAACACCGTTTCATGCCCCTCCTAATTTTCAGACCGTTTCAAGCTCCTCATATTTTTGAAAGCTTTTGAATCTTTTAATATTTTTCACAACTTTTCAGGCTCATCATGTTTTTGAACACCGCTTCATGCTCCTCCTATTTTTCAGAACGTTTCTTGCTCCTCATATTTTTCACACCTTTTGAAGCTCTTCATATTTTTCCCACCTTTTCAGGCACTTCATGTTTTTCAACACCGTTTCATGCTCCTCCTATTTTTCAGACCGTTTAATGCTCCTCATATTTTTGACACCTTTTGAAGCTCCTTCTATATTTCACACCTTTTAAGGCTCTTCATGTTTTTCAACACCCTTTCATGCTCCTCCTATTTTTCAGACCTTTTCATACTGCTCATGTATTTCACACCTCTTGACGCTCTGCATATTTTTCACACCTTTTCAGGCTCTTCATGTTTTTGAACACCGCTTGTTGATCCTCCTATTTTTCAGACCGCTTCATGGTCCTCAAATGTTTGACACTTTTTGTAGCTCTTCATATTTTTCACACCATTTCAGGCTGTTCATGGTTTTCTACACCGCTTCATGATCCTCCTATTTTTCAGACCGTTTCATGCTCGTCATACTTTTGACACCTTTTGAAGCTCTTCATATTTTTGAATACCTTTTCATGCTCCTCCTATATTTCAGAATGTTTCATGCTCCTCATGTATTTCACACCTTTTGAAGCTCTTCATATTTTTCACAACTTTTCAGGCTCTTCATGTCTTTGAACACCGCTTCATGCTGCTTCTATTTTTCAGACCGTTTCATGCTCCTCATATTTTTGACACCTTTTGAAGCTCTTCATATTTTTCACACCTTTTCAGGCTCTTCATGTTTTTCAACACTGCTTCAGGCTGCTCCTATTTTTCAGACCGTTTCATGCTCCTCATGTATTTCACACCTTTTGAAGCTCTGCATATTTTTCACAACTTTTCCGGCTCTTCATGTTTTTCAACACCACTTCATGCTACTCCTATTTTTCAGACCGTTTCATGCTCCTCATATTTTTCACACTTATTGAAGCTCTTCTTATTTTTCACACATTTTTAGGCTCTTCACTTTTTTGAACACCGTTTCATGCTGCTTCTATTTTTCACACCTTTTGATGCTGTTCATATCATTCACACCTTTTCAGGCTCTTCATGTTTTTCAACACCGCTTCATGCTCCGCCTTTTTTTCAGACCGTATATTGCTCCTCATGTATTTCACACCTTTTGAAGCTCTCATATTTTTCACATCTTTGTAGGCTCTTCATATTTTTGAACACCGTTTCATGCTCCTCCTATTTTTCAGACCGTTTCATGCTCCTCATATTTTTGACACCTTTTAAAGCTCTTCATATTTTTCACACCTTTTCAGGCTCTTCATGTTTTTGAACACTGCTTCATGCTCCTCCAATTTTTCAAACCGTTTCATGCTCCTCATATTTTACAGCTTTTGAAGCTCTTCATATTTTTCATAACTTTTCAGGCTCTTTGTGTTTTTGAATACCGTTTCATGCTCCTCCAATTTTTCAGACCATTTATTGCTCCTCATATTTTTGATACCTTTTGAAGCTCTTCATATTTTTCACACCTTTTCAGGCTCTTCATGTTTTTGAACACAGCTTCATGCTCCTCATATTTTTGTCAACTTTTGAAGCTCTTCATATTTTTCACACCTTTTCAGGCTCTTCATGTTTTTCAACACCGGTTCATGCTCTTCCTATTTTTCAGACCGTTTCATGCTCCTCATATTTTTGACAGCTTTTGAAGCTCTTCATATTTTTGTCACCTTTTGAAGCTCTTCATATTTTTCACACATTTTCAGGCTCTTCATGTTTTTCAACACCGGTTCATGCTCCTCCTATTTTACAGACAGTTTCATGCTCATCTCATTTTTGACACCTTTTGTAGCTCTTCATATTTTTCACACCTTTTGAAGCTCTTCATATTTTTCACACTTTTTCAGGCTCTTCATGTTTTTCAACACCGCTTCATGCTCTTCCTATTTTTCAGACCGTTTCATGCTCCTCATATTTTTGTCAGCTTTTGAAGCTCTTCATATTTTTCACACCTTTTCAGGCTCTTCATGTTTATCAACACCACTTCATGCTCCTCTTATTTTTCAGACCGTTTCATGCTCCTCCTATTTTTCACACCTTTTGAAGCTCTTCATATTTTTCACATCTTTGTAGGCTCTTCATATTTTTGAACACCGTTTCATGCTCCTCCTATTTTTCAGACCGTTTCATGCTCCTCATGTATTTCATACCTTTGAAGCTCTTCATATTGCTGACACCTTTTCAGGCTCTTCATGTTTGTGAAAACCGTTTCATGCCGCTCCTATGTTTCAGACCGTTTCAAGCTCCTCATAGTTTTCAGACTTTTGGAAGCTCTTTATATTTTCCACATCTTTTCAGGCTCTTCATGTTTTTGAGCACAGCTTCATGCTCCTCCTATTTTTCAGAAGGTTTCATGCTCCTCATATTTTGACACCTTTTGAAGCTCTTCACAATTTTCACAACTTTTCACGCTCTTCATGTTTTTGAACACCGCTTCATGCTCCTCCTATTTTTCAGAACGTTTCATGCTCCTCATATTTTTCACACCTTTTGAAGCTCTTCATATTTTTCCCACCTTTTCAGGCTCTTCATGTTTTTCAACACCGTTTCATTCTCCTCCTATTTTTCAGACCGTCTCATGCTCCTCATATTTTTGACACCTTTTGAAGCTCCTTCTGTATTTCACACCTTTTAAGGCTCTTCATGTTTTTCAACACCGGTTCATGCTCTTCCTATTTTTCAGACCGTTTCATGCTCCTCATATTTTTGTCAGCTTTTGAAGCACTTCATATTTTTCACACCTTTTCAGGCTCTTCATGTTTTCAACACCACTTCATGCTCCTCCTATTTTTCAGACCGTTTCATGCTCATCTCATTTTTGTCACGTTTTGAAGCTCTTCATATTTTTCACACCTTTTGAAGCTCTTCATATTTTTCACACATTTTCAGGCTCTTCATGTTTTTCAACACCGCTGCATGATCCTCCTATTTTTCAGACCGTTTCATGCTCCTCATAATTTTCAAACCTTTTGAAGCTCTTCATATTTTTCACACCTTTTCAATCTATTCATTTTTTTCAACACCGCTTCATGCTCCTGCTATTTTTCAGACCGCTTCATGCTCCTTCTATTTTTCAGACCGTTTCATGCTCCTCATATTTTTGACAATTTTGGAAGCTCTTCATATTTTTCACACCTTTTCATGCTCTTCATGTTTTTGAACACCGTTTCATGCCCCTCCTAATTTTCAGACCGTTTCATGCTCCTCATATTTTTGACAGCTTTTGAAACTTTTAATATTTTTCACACCTTTTAAGGCTCTTCATAATTTTGAACACCGCTTCATGCTTCTCATTATTTTCAGGCCTTTTCATGTTCCTCATATTTTTGACACCTTTTGAACTTCTTCATATTTTTCACACCTTTTCAGGCTCTTCATATTTTTGAACACACCTTCATGCTCCTCCTATTTTTCAGACCGTTTCATGTTCCTCATGTATTTCACACCTTGTGAAGCTCTTCATATTTTTCACACCTTTTCAGTCTCTTCATGTATTTGAACAGGATTTCATGCTCCTCGTATTTTTCAGACCGTTTCATGCTCCTCATATTTTTGACACCTTTTGAAGCTCCTTCTATATTTCACACCTTTTAAGGCTCTTCATGTTTTTCAACACCCTTTCATGTTCCTCCTATTTTTCAGACCTTTTCATGCTGCTCATGTATTTCACACCTCTTGACGCTCTGCATATTTTTCACACCTTTTCAGACTCTTCATGTTTTTCAACACCGATTCATGCTCCTCCTATTTTTCAGACCTTTTCATGCTGCTCATGTATTTCACACCTCTTGACGCTCTGCATATTTTTCACACCTTTTCAGGCTCTTCATGTTTTTGAACACCGCTTGTTGATCCTCCTATTTTTCAGACCGCTTCATGGTCCTCAAATGTTTGACACTTTTTGTAGCTCTTCATATTTTTCACACCATTTCAGGCTGTTCATGGTTTTCTACACCGCTTCATGATCCTCCTATTTTTCAGACCGTTTCATGCTCGTCATACTTTTGACACCTTTGGAAGCTCTTCATATTTTTGAATACCTTTTCACGCTCCTCCTATATTTCAGAATGTTTCATGCTCCTCATGTATTTCACACCTTTTGAAGCTCTTCATATTTTTCACATCTTTGTAGGCTCTTCATGTTTTTGAATACCGTTTCATGCTCCTCCAATTTTTCAGACCATTTATTGCTCCTCATATTTTTGATACTTTTTGAAGCTCTTCATATTTTTCACACCTTTTCAGGCTCTTCATGTTTTTGAACACCGTTTAATGCCCCTCCTAATTTTCAGAACGTTTCATGCTCCTCATATTTTTGACAGCTTTTGAATTTTTTAATATTTTTCACACCTTTTAAGGCTCTTCATGTTTTCAACACCACTTCATGCTCCTCCTATTTTTCAGACCGTTTCATGCTCATCTCATTTTTGTCACCTTTGAAGCTCTTTATATTTTTCACACCTTTTGAAGCTCTTCATATTTTTCACACGTTTTCAGGCTCTTCATGTTTTTCAATACCGTTTCATGCTGCTTCTATTTTTCAGACTGTTTCATGCTCCTCATATTTTTCACACCTTTTGAAGCTCTTCATATTTTTCACACGTTATCAGGCTCCTTGTGTTTTTCAAAACCGTTTCATGCTGCTTCTATTTTTCAGACCGTTTCATGCTCCTCATATTTTTCACACCTTTTGAAGCTCTCATATTTTTCACACCCTTTTAAGATCTACATGTTTTTGAACACAGCTTCATGCTCCTCCTATTTTTCAGACCGTTTCATGTTCCTCATATTTTTGACACCTTTTGAAGCTCTTCATATTTTTCACACCTTTTCAGGCTCTTCATGTTTTCCACACCACTTCATGCTTCTCCTATTTTTCAGACCGTTTCATGCTCATCTAATTTTTGACACATTTTGAAGCTCTTCATATTTTTCACACCTTTTAAATCTCTTCATATATTTCACACCTTTTCAGGCTTTTCATGTTTTTCAACACCACTTCATGCTCCTTGTATTTTTCAGACCGTTTCATGCTCCTCATATTTTTGACTCCTTTAGAAACTCTTCATATTTTTCACACCTTGTCAGGCTCTTCATGTTTTTCAACACCGATTCATGCTCCTCCTATTTTTCACACCGTTTCATTTTCCTCATATTTTTGACACCTTTTGAAGCTCTTCATATATTTCACACCTTTTCAGGCTCTTCATTTTTTTCAACACCACTTCATGCTCCTCCTATTTTTCAGACCGTTTCATGCTCATTTCATTTTTGACACCTTTTGAATCTCTTCATATTTTTCACACCTTTTGAAGCTCTTCATATTTTTCACACGTTTTCAGGCTCTTCATGTTTTTCAACACCGCTTCATACTCCTCGTATTTTTCAGTCCGTTTCTTGCACCTAATCTTTTTCACACCTTTTGAAGCTCTTCATATTTTTCACACCTTTCAGGCTCTTCATGTGTTTGAACACCATTTCATGCTCCTCCCATTTTTCGGACCGTTTCATGCTCCTCATATTTTTGACACCTTTAGAAACTCTTCATGTTTTTCACACCTTTTCAGACTCTTCATGTTTTTGAACACCACTTCATGCTCCTCCTATTTTTCAGACCGTTTATTCCTCCTCATGTATTTCACAGCTTTTGAAACTCTTCATATTTTTCACACCTTTTCATGCTCTTTATGTTTTTGAACACCATTTCATACTCTTCCTAATATGCAGACCGTTTCATTCTCCTCATATTTTTACACCTTTTGAAGCTCTTCATATATTTCTCACCTTTTCAGGCTTTTCATTTTTTTCAACATCACTTCATGCTCCTCCTATTTTTCAGACCGGTTCATGCTCATCTCATTTTGACACCTTTTGCGGCTCTTCGTATTTTTCACACCTATTCAGGCTCTTCATGTTTTTGAACACCGCTTCATGCTCCTCCTATTTTTCAGACCCTTTCTTACCCCTCATATTTTTGACACATTTAGAAACTCTTCATATCTTTCACACCTTTTCAGGCGCTTCATGTTTTTCAACACGCCTTCATGCTCCTCCTATTTTTCAGACCGCTTCATTCTCCTCATATTCTTGACACCATTTGAAGCTCTTCATATATTTCACACCTTTTCAGGCTCTTCATTTTTTTCAACACCACTTCATGCTCCTCCTATTTTTCAGACAGTTTCATGCTCATCAATTTTTTGACACCTTTTGAAGCTCTTCATATTTTTCACACCTTTTGAAGCTCTTCCTATTCCTCACACTTTCTCAGGCTCTTCATGTTTTTCAACACTGCTTGATGCTCCTCCTATTTTTCAGACCGTTTCATGCTCCTCATATTTTTGACACCTTTTGAAGCTCTTCATATTTTTCACACCTTTTAAGGCTCTTCATGTTTTTGAACACCGCTTCATGCTCCTCCTATTTTTCAGACCGTTTCATGCTCCTCATATTTTTGAAACATTTTGAAGCTCTTCATATTTTTCACACCTTTTCAGGCTCTTCATATTTTTCAACACCGCTTCATGCTCCTCCTATTTTTCAGACCGTTTCATGCTCTTCATATTTTTGACACCTTTAGAAGCTTTTCATATTTTTCACACCTTTTCAGGCTCTTCATTTTTTTCAAGGCTACTTCTTACTCCTCCAATTTTTCAGATCGTTTCATGCTCATCTAATTTTTGACACCTTTTGAAGCTTTGCATATTTTTCACACTTTTTCAGGCTCTTCATTTTTTTCAAGGCTACTTCTTACTCCTCCAATTTTTCAGATCGTTTCATGCTCATCTAATTTTTGACACCTTTAGAAGCT
Organism: Dama dama; assembly: GCF_033118175.1. Lineage (NCBI taxonomy): Eukaryota > Metazoa > Chordata > Mammalia > Artiodactyla > Cervidae > Dama > Dama dama. Next base: position 112,798 of record NW_026871075.1, read on the forward strand.
TTTCATATTTTTCACACCTTTTCAGGCTCTTCATTTTTTTCAAGGCTACTTCTTACTCCTCCAATTTTTCAGATCGTTTCATGCTCATCTAATTTTTGACACCTTTTGAAGCTTTGCATATTTTTCACACTTTTTCAGGCTCTTCATGTTTTTGAACACCGCTTCATGCTCCTCCTATTTTTCAAGCCGTTTCAGGCTCCTCATATATTTCACATCCTTTGAAGCTCTTCATATTTTTCACACCTTTTCAGGCTCTTCATCTTTTTGAACAAATCTTCATGCTCCTCCTATTTTTCAGACCGTGTCATGCTCATCTCATTTTTGATACCTTTGAAGCTCTTCATATTTTTCACAGCTTTTGAAGCTCTTCATATTTCTCACATATTTTCAGGCACTTCATGATTTTGGACACCGCTTCATGCTCCTCCTATTTTTCAGACCGTTTCATGCTCATCTATTTTTGACACCTTTTGAAGCTCTTCATATTTTTCACACCTTTTCAGGCTCTTCAGGTTTTTGAACACCGCTTCATGCTTCTCCTATTTTTCAGACCATTTCTTGTTCCTCATATTTTTGACACTTTTTGAAGCTCTTCATATTTTTCACACCTTTTCTGGCTCTTCATGTTTTTGAACACAGCTTCATGCTCCTCCTATTTTTCAGACCGTTTCATTCTCCTCATGTTTTTGACACCTGTTGAAGCTCTTCACATTTTTCACACCTTTTCAGGCTCTTCATGTTTTTGAAAACCACTTCATGCTCCTCCTATTTATCAGACCGTTTCATGTTACTCTTATTTTTCAGACCGTTTCAAGCTCCTCATATATTTGACACCTTTTGAAGCTCTTCATATTTTTCACAGCTTTTCAGGCTCTTCATGTTTTTCAACACTATTTCATGCTCCTCCTATTTTTCAGACCGTTTCATGCTCCTCCTATTTTTCAGACCGTTTCATGCTTCTCATGTATTTCACACCTTTTGAATCTCTTCATATTTTTGACACGTTTTCAGACTCTTCATGTTTTTCAACACTGTTACATGCTCCTCCTATTTTTCAGACCGTTTCCTGCTCCTCATAATTTTGACACCTTTTGAAACTCTTCATATTTTTCACACCTTTTCAGGCTCTTCATATTTTTGAGCCCAGCTTCATGCTCTTCCTATTTTTCAGGCCGTTTCATGCTCCTCATGTATTTCACACCTTTTTAAGCTCTTCATATTTTTCACAGCTTTTCAGGCTCTTCATGTTTTTGATCACCGTTTTATGCTGCTTTTATTTTTCACACCGTTTCCTGCTCCTAATATTTTTGACACCTTTTTAAGCTGTTCATATTTTTCACACCTTTTCAGGCTCTTCATGTCTTTCAACACCGCTTCATGTTCTTCCTATTTTTCAGACCGTTTCATGCTCCTCATATTTTTGACACTTTTTGAAACTCTTCACATATTTCACACCTTTTCAGGCTCTTCATGTTTTTCAACACCACTTCGTGCTCCTCCTATTTTTCAGACCGTTTCTTGCTCATCTCATTTTTGACACCTTTTGAAGATCTTCATATTTTTCACAGCTTTTGAAGCTCTTTATATTTTTCACACTTTTTCAGGCTCTTCATGTTTTTAACACCGTTTCATGCTTCTCCTTTTATTCAGACCGTTTCATGCTCCTCATATTTTTGACACCTTTTGAAGCTTCATATTTTTCACACCTTTTCAGGCTCTTCATATTTTTGAACACCGCTTCATGCTCCTCATATTTCAGACCGTTTCATGCTCATCTAATTTTTGACACTTTTTGAAGCTCTTCATATTTTTCACATTTTTGAAGCTCTTCATATTTTTCACACCTTTTCAGGCTCGTTATGATTTTCAACACAGCTTAATGCTGCTCCTATTTTTCAGACCGTTTCAGCTCATCTCATTTTTGACACCTTTTGAAGCTCTTCATATTTTTCACATCTTTTGAAGCTCTTCATATTTTTCATACATTTTCAGGCTCTTCATGTTTTTCAACACCGCTTCTTGCTCCTCCTATTTTTCAGACGTTTCATGCTCCTCATATTTTTGACACGTTTTGAAGCTCTTCATATTTTTCACACCTTTTCAGGCTCTTCATGTTTTGAACACCATTTCATGCTCCGCCTATTTTTCAGACCGTTTCATTCTCCTCATATTTTTGACACCTTTTGAAGCTCTTCATATTTTTCACAACTTTTCAGGCTCTTCAGGTTTTTCACCACCGCTTCATGCTCCTCCTATTTTACAGACCGTTTCATGCTCCTCTCATTATTCACACCTTTTGAAGCTCTTCATATTTTTCACACCTTTTCAGGCTCTTCATGTTTTTGAAAACCACTTCATGCTCCTCCTATTTATCAGACCATTTCATGTTACTCTTATTTTTCAGACCGTTTCAAGCTCCTCATATATTTGACACCTTTTGAAGCTCTTCATATTTTTCACAGCTTTTCAGGCTCTTCATGTTTTTCAACACTGTTTCATGCTCTTCCTATTTTTCAGACCGTTTCATGCTCCTCCTATTTTTCAGACCGTTTCATGCTCCTCATGTATTTCACACCTTTTGAAGCTCTTCATATATTTGACACGTTTTCAGACTCTTCATGTTTTTCAACACCGTTACATGCTCCTCCTATTTTTCAGACCGTTTCATGCTCCTCATATTTTTGACACCTTTTGAAGCTCTTCATATTTTTCACACCTTTTAAGGCTCTTCATGTTTTTGAACACCGCTTCATGCTCCTCCTATTTTTCAGACCGTTTCATGCTCCTCATATTTTTGAAACATTTTGAAGCTCTTCATATTTTTCACACCTTTTCAGGCTCTTCATATTTTTCAACACCGCTTCATGCTCCTCCTATTTTTCAGACCGTTTCATGCTCTTCATATTTTTGACACCTTTAGAAGCTTTTCATATTTTTCACACCTTTTCAGGCTCTTCATTTTTTTCAAGGCTACTTCTTACTCCTCCAATTTTTCAGATCGTTTCATGCTCATCTAATTTTTGACACCTTTTGAAGCTTTGCATATTTTTCACACTTTTTCAGGCTCTTCATTTTTTTCAAGGCTACTTCTTACTCCTCCAATTTTTCAGATCGTTTCATGCTCATCTAATTTTTGACACCTTTAGAAGCTTTTCATATTTTTCACACCTTTTCAGGCTCTTCATTTTTTTCAAGGCTACTTCTTACTCCTCCAATTTTTCAGATCGTTTCATGCTCATCTAATTTTTGACACCTTTTGAAGCTTTGCATATTTTTCACACTTTTTCAGGCTCTTCATGTTTTTGAACACCGCTTCATGCTCCTCCTATTTTTCAAGCCGTTTCAGGCTCCTCATATATTTCACATCCTTTGAAGCTCTTCATATTTTTCACACCTTTTCAGGCTCTTCATCTTTTTGAACAAATCTTCATGCTCCTCCTATTTTTCAGACCGTGTCATGCTCATCTCATTTTTGATACCTTTGAAGCTCTTCATATTTTTCACAGCTTTTGAAGCTCTTCATATTTCTCACATATTTTCAGGCACTTCATGATTTTGGACACCGCTTCATGCTCCTCCTATTTTTCAGACCGTTTCATGCTCATCTATTTTTGACACCTTTTGAAGCTCTTCATATTTTTCACACCTTTTCAGGCTCTTCAGGTTTTTGAACACCGCTTCATGCTTCTCCTATTTTTCAGACCATTTCTTGTTCCTCATATTTTTGACACTTTTTGAAGCTCTTCATATTTTTCACACCTTTTCTGGCTCTTCATGTTTTTGAACACAGCTTCATGCTCCTCCTATTTTTCAGACCGTTTTATTCTCCTCATGTTTTTGACACCTGTTGAAGCTCTTCACATTTTTCACACCTTTTCAGGCTCTTCATGTTTTTGAACACCACTTCATGCTCCTCCTATTTATCAGACCGTTTCATGTTACTCTTATTTTTCAGACCGTTTCAAGCTCCTCATATATTTGACACCTTTTGAAGCTCTTCATATTTTTCACAGCTTTTCAGGCTCTTCATGTTTTTCAACACTATTTCATGCTCCTCCTATTTTTCAGACCGTTTCATGCTCCTCCTATTTTTCAGACCGTTTCATGCTTCTCATGTATTTCACACCTTTTGAATCTCTTCATATTTTTGACACGTTTTCAGACTCTTCATGTTTTTCAACACTGTTACATGCTCCTCCTATTTTTCAGACCGTTTCCTGCTCCTCATAATTTTGACACCTTTTGAAACTCTTCATATTTTTCACACCTTTTCAGGCTCTTCATGTTTTTGAGCCCAGCTTCATGCTCTTCCTATTTTTCAGGCCGTTTCATGCTCCTCATGTATTTCACACCTTTTTAAGCTCTTCATATTTTTCACAGCTTTTCAGGCTCTTCATGTTTTTGATCACCGTTTTATGCTGCTTTTATTTTTCACACCGTTTCCTGCTCCTAATATTTTTGACACCTTTTTAAGCTGTTCATATTTTTCACACCTTTTCAGGCTCTTCATGTCTTTCAACACCGCTTCATGTTCTTCCTATTTTTCAGACCGTTTCATGCTCCTCATATTTTTGACACTTTTTGAAACTCTTCACATATTTCACACCTTTTCAGGCTCTTCATGTTTTTCAACACCACTTCGTGCTCCTCCTATTTTTCAGACCGTTTCTTGCTCATCTCATTTTTGACACCTTTTGAAGATCTTCATATTTTTCACAGCTTTTGAAGCTCTTTATATTTTTCACACTTTTTCAGGCTCTTCATGTTTTTAACACCGTTTCATGCTTCTCCTTTTATTCAGACCGTTTCATGCTCCTCATATTTTTGACACCTTTTGAAGCTTCATATTTTTCACACCTTTTCAGGCTCTTCATATTTTTGAACACCGCTTCATGCTCCTCATATTTCAGACCGTTTCATGCTCATCTAATTTTTGACACTTTTTGAAGCTCTTCATATTTTTCACATTTTTGAAGCTCTTCATATTTTTCACACCTTTTCAGGCTCGTTATGATTTTCAACACAGCTTAATGCTGCTCCTATTTTTCAGACCGTTTCAGCTCATCTCATTTTTGAACACCTTTTGAAGCTCTTCATATTTTTCACATCTTTTGAAGCTCTTCATATTTTTCATACATTTTCAGGCTCTTCATGTTTTTCAACACCGCTTCTTGCTCCTCCTTTTTTTCAGACGTTTCATGCTCCTCATATTTTTGACACGTTTTGAAGCTCTTCATATTTTTCACACCTTTTCAGGCTCTTCATGTTTTGAACACCATTTCATGCTCCGCCTATTTTTCAGACCGTTTCATTCTCCTCATATTTTTGACACCTTTTGAAGCTCTTCATATTTTTCACAACTTTTCAGGCTCTTCAGGTTTTTCACCACCGCTTCATGCTCCTCCTATTTTACAGACCGTTTCATGCTCCTCTCATTATTCACACCTTTTGAAGCTCTTCATATTTTTCACACCTTTTCAGGCTCTTCATGTTTTTGAACACCACTTCATACTCCTCCTATTTATCAGACCGTTTCATGTTACTCTTATTTTTCAGACCGTTTCAAGCTCCTCATATATTTGACACCTTTTGAAGCTCTTCATATTTTTCACAGCTTTTCAGGCTCTTCATGTTTTTCAACACTGTTTCATGCTCCTCCTATTTTTCAGACCGTTTCATGCTCCTCCTATTTTTCAGACCGTTTCATGCTCCTCATGTATTTCACACCTTTTGAAGCTCTTCATATATTTGACACGTTTTCAGACTCTTCATGTTTTTCAACACCGTTACATGCTCCTCCTATTTTTCAGACCGTTTCATGCTCCTCATATTTTTGACACCTTTTGAAGCTCTTCATATTTTTCACACCTTTTAAGGCTCTTCATGTTTTTGAACACCGCTTCATGCTTCTCCTATTTTTCAGACCATTTCTTGTTCCTCATATTTTTGACACTTTTTGAAGCTCTTCATATTTTTCACACCTTTTCTGGCTCTTCATGTTTTTGAACACAGCTTCATGCTCCTCCTATTTTTCAGACCGTTTTATTCTCCTCATGTTTTTGACACCTGTTGAAGCTCTTCACATTTTTCACACCTTTTCAGGCTCTTCATGTTTTTGAACACCACTTCATGCTCCTCCTATTTATCAGACCGTTTCATGTTACTCTTATTTTTCAGACCGTTTCAAGCTCCTCATATATTTGACACCTTTTGAAGCTCTTCATATTTTTCACAGCTTTTCAGGCTCTTCATGTTTTTCAACACTATTTCATGCTCCTCCTATTTTTCAGACCGTTTCATGCTCCTCCTATTTTTCAGACCGTTTCATGCTTCTCATGTATTTCACACCTTTTGAATCTCTTCATATTTTTGACACGTTTTCAGACTCTTCATGTTTTTCAACACTGTTACATGCTCCTCCTATTTTTCAGACCGTTTCCTGCTCCTCATAATTTTGACACCTTTTGAAACTCTTCATATTTTTCACACCTTTTCAGGCTCTTCATGTTTTTGAGCCCAGCTTCATGCTCTTCCTATTTTTCAGGCCGTTTCATGCTCCTCATGTATTTCACACCTTTTTAAGCTCTTCATATTTTTCACAGCTTTTCAGGCTCTTCATGTTTTTGATCACCGTTTTATGCTGCTTTTATTTTTCACACCGTTTCCTGCTCCTAATATTTTTGACACCTTTTTAAGCTGTTCATATTTTTCACACCTTTTCAGGCTCTTCATGTCTTTCAACACCGCTTCATGTTCTTCCTATTTTTCAGACCGTTTCATGCTCCTCATATTTTTGACACTTTTTGAAACTCTTCACATATTTCACACCTTTTCAGGCTCTTCATGTTTTTCAACACCACTTCGTGCTCCTCCTATTTTTCAGACCGTTTCTTGCTCATCTCATTTTTGACACCTTTTGAAGATCTTCATATTTTTCACAGCTTTTGAAGCTCTTTATATTTTTCACACTTTTTCAGGCTCTTCATGTTTTTAACACCGTTTCATGCTTCTCCTTTTATTCAGACCGTTTCATGCTCCTCATATTTTTGACACCTTTTGAAGCTTCATATTTTTCACACCTTTTCAGGCTCTTCATATTTTTGAACACCGCTTCATGCTCCTCATATTTCAGACCGTTTCATGCTCATCTAATTTTTGACACTTTTTGAAGCTCTTCATATTTTTCACATTTTTGAAGCTCTTCATATTTTTCACACCTTTTCAGGCTCGTTATGATTTTCAACACAGCTTAATGCTGCTCCTATTTTTCAGACCGTTTCAGCTCATCTCATTTTTGAACACCTTTTGAAGCTCTTCATATTTTTCACATCTTTTGAAGCTCTTCATATTTTTCATACATTTTCAGGCTCTTCATGTTTTTCAACACCGCTTCTTGCTCCTCCTTTTTTTCAGACGTTTCATGCTCCTCATATTTTTGACACGTTTTGAAGCTCTTCATATTTTTCACACCTTTTCAGGCTCTTCATGTTTTGAACACCATTTCATGCTCCGCCTATTTTTCAGACCGTTTCATTCTCCTCATATTTTTGACACCTTTTGAAGCTCTTCATATTTTTCACAACTTTTCAGGCTCTTCAGGTTTTTCACCACCGCTTCATGCTCCTCCTATTTTACAGACCGTTTCATGCTCCTCTCATTATTCACACCTTTTGAAGCTCTTCATATTTTTCACACCTTTTCAGGCTCTTCATGTTTTTGAACACCACTTCATACTCCTCCTATTTATCAGACCGTTTCATGTTACTCTTATTTTTCAGACCGTTTCAAGCTCCTCATATATTTGACACCTTTTGAAGCTCTTCATATTTTTCACAGCTTTTCAGGCTCTTCATGTTTTTCAACACTGTTTCATGCTCCTCCTATTTTTCAGACCGTTTCATGCTCCTCCTATTTTTCAGACCGTTTCATGCTCCTCATGTATTTCACACCTTTTGAAGCTCTTCATATATTTGACACGTTTTCAGACTCTTCATGTTTTTCAACACCGTTACATGCTCCTCCTATTTTTCAGACCGTTTCCTGCTCCTCATAATTTTGACACCTTTTGAAACTCTTCATATTTTTCACACCTTTTAAGGCTCTTCATGTTTTTGAGCCCAGCTTCATGCTCTTCCTATTTTTCAGGCCGTTTCCTGCTCCTCATGTATTTCACACCTTTTTAAGCTCTTCATATTTTTCACAGCTTTTCAGGCTCTTCATGTTTTTGATCACTGTTTTATGCTGCTTTTATTTTTCACACCGTTTCCTGCTCCTAATATTTTTGACACCTTTTTAAGCTGTTCTTATTTTTCACACCTTTTCAGGCTCTTCATGTTTTTCAACACTGCTTCATGTTCTTCCTTTTTTTCAGACCATTTCATGCTCCACATATTTTTGACACTTTTTGAAGCTCTTCATATATTTCACACCTTTTCAGGCTCTTCATGTTTTTCAACACCACTTCGCGCTCCTCCTATTTTTCAGACCGTTTCTTGCTCATCTGATTTTTGACACCTTTTGAAGATCTTCATATTTTTCACAGCTTTTGAAGCTCTTTATATTTTTCACACTTTTTCAGGCTCTTCATGTTTTTAACACCGTTTCATGCTTCTCCTTTTATTCAGACCGTTTCATGCTCCTCATATTTTTGACACCTTTTGAAGCTTCATATTTTTCACACCTTTTCAGGCTCTTCATATTTTTGAACACTGCTTCATGCTCCTCATATTTCAGACCGTTTCATGCTCATCTCATTTTTAACACCTTTTGAAGCTCTTCATATTTTTCACACCTTTTCCGGCTCTTCATATTTTCCGCACCTTTTCAGGCTCTTCATGTTTTTCAACACAGCTTCATGATCCTCCTTTTTTTCATGCCGTTTCATGTTCTTCCTATTTTTCAGACCGTTTCATGCTCCTCCTATTTTTCAGACCGTTTCATTCTCCTCATATATTTGACACATTTTGAAGCTCTTCCTATTTTTCCACACCTTTTCAGGCTCTTCATGTTTTGCCACACCGTTTAATGCTCCTCCTATTTTTCAGACCGTTTCATGCTCATCTAATTTTTGAGACCTTTTGAAGCTCTTCGTATTTTTCACATTTTTGAAGCTCTTCATATTTTTCACACCTTTTCAGGCTCTTCACGATTTTCAACACCGCTTAATGCTCCTCTTTTTTTTCAGACCGTTTCATGCTCATCTCATTTTTGACACCTTTTGAAGCTCTTCATAATTTTCACACCTTTTCAGGCTCTTCATATTTTTCGCACCTTTTCAGTCTCTTCATGTTGTTGAACACAGCTTCATGCTCCTCCTATTTTTCAGACCGTTTAATGCTCCTCATAATTTTGACACCTTTTTAAACTCTTCATATTTTTCACCCCTTTTCAGGCTCTTCATGTTTTTGAACACCGCTTCATGCTCCTGCTATTTTTCAGACCGTTTCATGCTCATCTCATTTGACAGCTTTTGAAGCTCTTCATATTTTTCACACCTTTTGAAGCTCTTCATATTTTTCACACATTTTCAGGCTCTTCATGTTGTTGAACACAGCTTCTTGCTCCTCCTATTTTTCAGACCGTTTCATGCTCATCTCATTTTTTACACCTTTTGAAGCTCTTCATATTTTTCACACCTTTTGAAGCTCTTCATATTTTTCACACCTTTTCAGGCTCTTCAGTTTTTTCAGCACCAGTTCATGCTCCTCCTATTTTTCAGACTGTTTCATGCTCATCTCATTTTTTACACCTTTTGAAGCTCTTCATATTTTGCACACCTTTTCAGGCACTTCATATTTTTCAGCTCCACTTCATGCTCCTCCTATATTTCAGACCGTTTCATGCTGCTCAAATTTTTTACACCTTTTGAAGCTCTTCATATTTTTCACACCTTTTCAGGCTCTTCATGTTTTTGAACACAGCTTCATGCTCCTCCTATTTTTGAGATCGTTTCATGCTCCTCCTATTTTCCGACCATTTCTTGCTCCTCATATTTTTGACACTTTTTGAAGCTCTTCATATTTTTCACACCTTTTCTGGCTCTTCATGTTTTTGAACACAGCTTCATGCTCCTCCTATTTTTCAGACCGTTTCATGCTCGTCATATTTTTCACACCTTTTAAAGCTCTTCATATTTATCACACCTTTTCAGGCTCTTCATCTTTTTCAGCACCGGTTCATGCTCCTCCTATTTTTCAGACCGTTTCATGCTCATCTCATTTTTTACACCTTTTGAAGCTCTTCATATTTTGCACACCTTTTCAGGCTCTTCATGTTTTTCAACACAGCTTCATGCTCCTCCTATTTTTCAGATCGTTTCATGCTACTCCTATTTATCAGACCGTTTCTTGCTCCTCATATTTTTGACACTTTTTGAAGCTCTTCATATTTTTCACACCTTTTCTGGCTCTTAATATTTTTCAGCACCAGTACATGCTCCTCCTATTTTTCAGACCGTTTCATGCTCATCTCATTTTTTACACCTTTTGAAGCTCTTCATATTTTGCACACCTTTTCAGGCACTTCATGTTTTTCAGCTCCACTTCATGCTCCTCCTATTTTTCAGACCGTTTCATGCTGCTCTCATTTTTTACACCTTTTGAAGCTCTTCATATTTTGCACACCTTTTCAGGCTCTTCATGTTTTTCAACAAAGCTTCATGCTCCTCCTATTTTTCAGATCGTTTCATGCTATTCCTATTTTTCAGACCGTTTCTTGCTCCTCATATTTTTGACACTTTTTGAAGCTCTTCATATTTTTCACACCTTTTCTGGCTCTTTATGTTTTTGAACACAGCTTCATGCTCCTCCTATTTTTAGGACCGTTTCATTCTCCTCAAGTTTTTGACACCTGTTGAAGCTCTTCACATTTTTCACACCATTTCAGGCTCTTCACGATTTTCAACACCGCTTCATGATCCTCCTATTTTTCAGACCGTTTCATGCTCTTTCTATTTTTCAGACCGTTTCATGCTCCTCCTATTTTTCAGACCGTTTCATTCTCCTCATATATTTGACACAATTTGAAGCTCTTCCTATTTTTCCACACCTTTTCAGGCTCTTCATGTTTTTCCACACCATTTAATGCTCCTACTATTTTTCAGACCGTTTCATGCTCATCTAATTTTTGAGACCTTTTGAAGCTCTTCATAATTTTCACATTTTTGAAGCTCTTCATATTTTTCACAACTTTTCAGGCTCTTCATGATTTTCAACACCGCTTAATGCTCCTCCTATTTTTCAGACCGTTTCATGCTCATCTCATTTTTGACACCTTTTGAAGCTCTTCATAATTTTCACACCTTTTCAGGCTCTTCATATTTTTCGCACCTTTTCAGTCTCTTCATGTTGTTGAACACAGCTTCATGCTCCTCCTATTTTTCAGACCGTTTAATGCTCCTCATAATTTTTACACCTTTTTAAGCTCTTCATATTTTTCACACCTTTTCAGGCTCTTCATGTTTTTGAACACTGCTTCATGCTCCTCCTTTTTTTCAGACCGTTTCTTTCTCCTCTTATATTTGATACTTTTTTAACCTCTTCATATTTTCACACCTTTTCAGGCTCTTCATGTTTTTGAACACCGATCCATGCTCCTCCTATTTTTCAGACCGTTTCATGCTCCTCATATTTTTCATACCTTTTGAAGCTCTTCATATTTTTCACACCTTTTCAGGCTCTTCAGGTTTTTCAGCACCAGTTCATGCTCCTCCTATTTTTCAGACCGTTTCATGCTCATCTCATTTTTTACACCTTTTTAAGCTCTTCATATTTTGCACAACTTTTCAGGCACTTCATATTTTTCAGCCCCACTTCAGGCTCCTCCTATTTTTCAGACCGTTTCATGCTGCTCAAATTTTTTACACCTTTTGAAGCTCTTCATATTTTTCACACCTTTTCAGGCTCTTCATGTTTTTAAGCACCAGTTCATGCTCCTCCTATTTTTCAGACCGTTTCATGCTCATCTCATTTTTTACACCTTTTGTAGCTCTTCATATTTTGCACACCTTTTCAGGCTCTTCATGTTTTTCAACACAGCTTCATGCTCCTCCTATTTTTCAGATCGTTTCATGCTACTCCTAATTTCAGACCGTTTCTTGCTCCTCATATTTTTGACACTTTTTGAAGCTCTTCTTATTATTCACACCTTTTCTGGCTCTTCATGTTTTTGAACACAGCTTCATGCTCCTCCTATTTTTCAGACCGTTTCATTCTCCTCAAGATTTTGACACCTGTTGAAGCTCTTCACATTTTTCACTCCATTTCAGGCTCTTCACGATTTTCAACACCGCTTCATGATCCTCCTATTTTTCAGACCGTTTCATGCTCTTCCTGTTTCTCAGACCGTTTCATGCTACTCCTATTTTTCAGACCGTTTCATTCTCCTCATATATTTGACACATTTTGAAGCTCCTCCTATTTTTCCACACCTTTTCAGGCTCTTCATGTTTTTCCACACCGTTTAATGCTCCTCCTGTTTTTCAGACCGTTTCATGCTCATCTAATTTTTGACACCTTTTGAAGCTCTTCATATTTTTCACACCTTTTCAGGCTCTTCATATTTTTCGCACCTTTTCAGTCTCTTCATGTTGTTGAACACAGCTTCATGCTCCTCCTATTTTTCAGACCGTTTCATGCTCATCTCATTTTTTACACCTTTTGAAGCTCTTCATATTTTGCACACCTTTTCAGGCACTTCTTGTTTTTCAGCTCCACTTCCTGCTCCTCCTATTTTTCAGACCGTTTCATGCTGCTCTCATTTTTTACACCTTTTGAAGCTCTTCATATTTTGCACACCTTTTCAGGCTCTTCATATTTTTGAACACCGCTTCATGCTCCTGCTATTTTTCAGACCGTTTCATGCTCATCTCATTGACAACTTTTGAAGCTCTTCATATTTTTCACACCTTTTGAAGCTCTTCATATTTTTCACACATTTTCAGGCTCTTCATGTTTTTCAACACCGCTTCTTGCTCCTCCTATTTTTCAGACCGTTTCATGCTCCTCATATTTTGACACGTTTTGACGCTCTTCATATTTTTCACACCTTTTCAGGCTGTTCATGTTTTTGAACACCGTTTCATGCTCCGCCTATTTTTCAGACCGTTTCATTCTCCTCATATTTTTGACACCTTTTGAAGCTCTTCATATTTTTCACACCTTTTGAAGCTCTTCATATTTTTCACACCTTTTCAGGCTCTTCATGTTTTTCAACACCGCTTCATGATCCTGCTATTTTTCAGACCGTTTCATACTCCTCATATTTTTGACATTTTTTAAGGCTTTTCATATTTTTCACACCTTTTCACGATCTTCATGTTTTTGAACACGGTTTCATTATCCTCCTATTTTTCAGAAAGTTTCATGCTCCTCATGTTTTTGACACCTTTTAAAGCTCTTCATATTTTTCATACCTTTTGAGGCTCTTCATGTTTTTCAACACCGGTTCATGCTCCTCCTCTTTTTCAGAAAGTTTCATGCTCCTCATATTTTTGAAACCCTTTGAAGCTCTTCATATTTTTCTCACATTTTCACGCTCTTCCTGTTTTTCAACACCATTTCATGCGCCTCTTATTTTTCAGACCGTTTCATGTTGCTCCTATTTTTCAGACCGTTTCATGATCCTCATATTTTTGAAACCTTTTGAAGCTCTTCATATTTTTCACACGTTTTCAAGCTCTTCAAGATTTTCAACAACGCTTCATGCTCCTCCTTTTTTTCAGACCGTTTCATGCTCATCTCATTTTTGACAGCTTTTGAAGCTCTTCATATTTTTCACACCTTTTCAGGCTCTTCATGTTTTTAAACACCGCTTCATGCTCCTCCTTTTTTTCAGACCGTTTCTTTCTCCTCTTATATTTGACACTTTTTGAAGCTCTTCATATTTTTCACACCTTTTCAGGCTCTTCATGTTTTTGAACACCGATCCATGCTCCTCCTATTTTTCAGACCGTTTCTTGCTCCTCATATTTTTCACACCTTTTGAAGCTCTTCATATTTTTCACACCTTTTCAGGCTCTTCAGGTTTTTCAGCACCAGTTCATGCTCCTCCTATTTTTCAGACTGTTTCATGCTCATCTCATTTTTTACACCTTTTGAAGCTCTTCATATTTTGCACACCTTTTCAGGCACTTCATATTTTTCAGCTCCACTTCATGCTCCTCCTATTTTTCAGACCGTTTCATGCTGCTCAAATTTTTTACACCTTTTGAAGCTCTTCATATTTTTCACACCTTTTCAGGCTCTTCATGTTTTTGAACACAGCTTCATGCTCCTCCTATTTTTGAGATCGTTTCATGCTCCTCCTATTATCCGACCGTTTCTTGCTCCTCATATTTTTGACACTTTTTGAAGCTCTTCATATTTTTCACACCTTTTCTGGCTCTTCATGTTTTTGAACACAGCTTCATGCTCCTCCTATTTTTCAGACCGTTTCATGCTCGTCATATTTTTCACACCTTTTAAAGCTCTTCATATTTATCACACCTTTTCAGTCTCTTCATGTTTTTCAGCACCAGTTCATGCTCCTCCTATTTTTCAGACCGTTTCATGCTCATCTCATTTTTTACACCTTTTGATGCTATTCATATTTTGCACACCTTTTCAGGCTCTTCATGTTTTTCAACACAGCTTCATGCTCCTCCTATTTTTCAGATCGTTTCATGCTCCGCATATTTTTGACACTTTTTAAACCTCTTCATATTTTTCACACCTTTTCAGGCTCTTCATGTTTTCAATGCCGGTTAATGCTCCTCCTCTTTTTCAGAAAATTTCATGCTCCTCATATTTTTGAAACCTTTTGAAGCTCTTCATATTTTTCTCACATTTTCAGGCTCTTCCTGTTTTTCAGCACCATTTCATGCTCCTCTTATATTTCAGACCGTTTCATGTTGCTCCTATTTTTCAGACCGTTTCATGCTCCTCATATTTTTGAAACCTTTTGAAGCTCTTCACATTTTTCACACCATTTCAGGCTCTTCACGATTTTCAACACCGCTTCATGCTCCTCCTATTTTTCAGACCGTTTCATGCTCTTCCTATTTTTCAGACCGTTTCATGCTCCTCCAATTTTTCAGACGGTTTCATTCTCCTCATATATTTGACACAATTTGAAGCTCTTCCTATTTTTCCACACCTTTTCAGGCTCTTCATGTTTTTCCACACCATTTAATGCTCCTCCTATTTTTCAGACCGTTTCATGCTCATCTAATTTTTGAGACCTTTTGAAGCTCTTCATATTTTTCACATTTTTGAAGCTCTTCATATTTTTCACACCTTTTCAGGCTCTTCATGATTTTCAACACCGCTTAATGCTCCTCCTATTTTTCAGACCGTTTCATGCTCATCTCATTTTTGACACCTTTTGAAGCTCTTCATAATTTTCACACCTTTTCAGGCTCTTCATATTTTTCGCACCTTTTCAGTCTCTTCATGTTGTTGAACACAGCTTCATGCTCCTCCTATTTTTCAGGCCGTTTAATGCTCCTCATAATTTTTACACCTTTTTAAGCTCTTCATATTTTTCACACCTTTTCAGGCTCTTCATGTTTTTGAACACCGCTTCATGCTCCTCCTTTTTTTCAGATCGTTTCTTTCTCCTCTTATATTTGACCCTTTTTGAAGCTCTTCATATTTTTCACACCTTTTCAGGCTCTTCATGTTTTTGAACACCGATCCATGCTCCTCCTATTTTTCAGACCGTTTCATGCTCCTCATATTTTTCCCACCTTTTGAAGCTCTTCATATTTTTCACACCTTTTCAGGCTCTTCAGGTTTTTCAGCACCAGTTCATGCTCCTCCTGTTTTTCAGACCGTTTCATGCTCATCTCATTTTTTACACCTTTTGAAGCTCTTCATATTTTTCACCCCTTTTCAGGCTCTTCATGTTTTTGAACACCGCTTCATGCTCCTGCTATTTTTCAGACCGTTTCATGCTCATCTCATTTTTGACACCTTTTGAAGCTCTTCATATTTTTCACCCCTTTTCAGGCTCTTGATGTTTTTCAACACCGTTTCATGCTCCTCCTATTTTTCAGACCATTTCATGCTCCCCCTATTTTTGAGACCGTTCATGCTCCTCATATTTTGACACGTTTTGTAGCTCTTCATATTTTTCACTCACTTTCAGGCTCTTCATGTTTTTCAACACCGCTTCATGCTCCTCCTATTCTTCAGACCGTTTCATGCTCCTCATATTTTTCAGGCTGTTTCATGCACCTCTTATTATTGACACGTTTTGAAGCTCTTCCTATTTTTCACACCTTTTCAGGTTCTTCATGTTTTTCAACACAACTTCATGCTTCTCCTCATTTTCAGACCGTTTCATGATCCTCATATTTTTGAAACCTTTTGAAGCTCTTCATATATTTCACACCTCTTCAGGCTCTTCATGTATTTCAACACCGTTTCATGCTACTCCTATTTTTCAGACCGTTTCATGCTCCTCATATTTTTGACACCTTTTGAAGCTCTTCATATTTTTCACACCTTTTCAGGCTCTTCATGTTTTTCAACACCATTTCATGCTCCTTCTCTTTTTCAGACCGTTTCATGCTCCTCATATTTTTGCCACCTTTTGAAGCTCTTCATATATTTCACACCTTTTGAAGCTCTTCAGAATTTTCACACGTTTTCAGGCTCTTCATGTTTTTCAACACGGCTTCATGCTCCTCCTATTTTTCTGATCGTTTTCCGCTTTTCATATGTTTCACACCTTTTGAAGCTCTTCATGTTTTTTAACACCTTTTCATGCTATTCCTATATTTCAGACAGTTTCATGCTCCTCATATTTTGACACCTTTTGAAGCTCTTCATATTTTTCACACCTTTTCAGGTTCTTCATGTTTTTCAACACAAATTCATGCTCCTCCTATTTTTCAGACCGTTTCATGCTCCTCATATTTTTGAAACCTTTTGAAGCTCTTCATATATTTCACACCTCTTCAGGCTCCTCATGTATTTCAACACCGTTTCATGCTACTCCTATTTTTCAGACCGTTTCATGCTCCTCATATTTTTTACACCTTTTGAAGCTCTTCATATTTTTCACACCTTTTCAGGCTCTTCATGTTTTTCAACACCATTTCGTGCTCCTCCTCTTTTTCAAACCGTTTCATGCTCCTCATATTTTTGCCACCTTTTGAAGCTCTTCATATTTTTCACACCTTTTCAGGCTCTTCTTGTTTTTCAAAACCGCTTCATGCTCCTCCTATTTTTCATACCGTTTCATGCTCCTCATATTTTTGACACCTTTTGAAGCTCTTCATATGTTTCACACCTTTTGAAGCTCTTCATGTTTTTTAACACCGTTTCATGCTCCTCCTATTTTTCTGATCGTTTCCCGCTCCTCATATGTTTCACACCTTTTGAAGGTCTTCATGCTTTTTAACACCTTTACATGCTCCTCCTATTTTTCAGACCGTTTCCTGCTCCTCATATTTTTGACACCATTTGAATCTCTTTATATGTTTCACACCTTTTGAAGCTCTTCATGTTTTTTAACACCATTTCATGCTCCTCCTATTTTTCAGACCGTTTCATCCCCCTCATATTTTTGACACCTTTTGAAGCTCTTCATATTTTTCACACCTTTTCAGGCTCTTCATGTTCTTTAACACTGCTTCATGCTCCTACTATTTTTCAGACCGTTTCCTGCTCCTCATATTTTTCACATCTTTTGAAGCTTGACATAATTTCACAGCTTTTCAGGCTCTTCATGTTTTTGAATACTGCTTCATGCTCCTCCTATTTTTCAGACCGTTTCATGCTCCTCATATTTTTGACAACCTTTGAAGCTCTTCATATTTTTCACACGTTTTCAGGCACTTCATGTTTTTGAACTCCGTTTCTTGCTCCTCCAATATTTCAGACCGTTTCATTCTTCTCATATTTTTGACACCTTTTGAAGCTCTTTATATTTTTCACACCTTTTCAGGCTCTTCATGTTTTTCAACACCGCTTCATGCTCCTCCTATTTTTCACACCGTATATGCTCCTCATATTTTTCACACCTTTTGAAGCTCTTCATATTTTTCACACCTTCAGTTTCTTCATGTTTTTCCACACCGCTTCATGCTTCTCCTATATTTCAGAGCGTGTCATGCTCCTCATATTTTTGACAGCTTTTGAAGCTCTTCATATTTTTCACACCTTTTCAGGCTTTTCATGTTTTTCAACACAACTTCATTCTTCTCCTATTTTTCAGACCGTTTCATGCTCCTCATATTTTTGACACCTTTTGAAGCTCTTCATATGTTTCACACCTTTTGAAGCTCTTCATGTTTTTTAACACCTTTTCATGCTCCTCCTATATTTCAGACAGTTTCATGCCACTCATATTTTGACACCTTTTGAAGCTCTTCATATTTTTCACACCTTTTCAGGGTCTTCATATTTTTCTACACCACTTCATGCTCCTACTATTTTTCAGACCGTTTCCTGCTCCTCATATTTTTGACACCTTTTGAAGCTCTTTATATGTTTCACACCTTTTGAAGCTCTTCATGTTTTTTAACACCGTTTCTTGCTCCTCCTATTTTTCAGACAGTTTCAAGCCCCTCATATTTTTGACACCTTTTGAAGCTCTTCATATATTTCACACCTTTTCAGGCTCTTCATGTTCTTTAACACCGCTTCATGCTCCTACTATTTTTCAGACCGTTTCCTGCTCCTCATATTTTTCACACCTTTTGAAGTTTGACATAATTTCACAGCTTTTCAGGCTCTTCATGTTTTTGAATACCGCTTCATGCTCCTCCTATTTTTCAGACCGTTTCATGCTCCTCATATTTTTCACATCTTTTGAAGCTTGTCATAATTTCACAGCTTTTCAGCATATCCTGTTTTTCAACACCGATTAATGCTCCTCCTATTTTTCAGACCGTTTCATGCTCCTCATATTTTTGACACCTTTTGAAGCTCTTCATGTTTTTCTCACCTCTTCAGGCTCTTCATGTATTTCAACACCGCTTCATGTTCCTACTATTTTTCAGACCGTTTCATGCTCCTCATATTTTTGACACCTTTTGAAGCTCTACATAATTCTGACACCTTTTCTGGCTCTTCATGTTTTTCAACACCCCTTCATGCTCCTTTTATTTTTCAGACTGTTTCTTGCTACTCATATTTTTGACACCTTTTGAAGCTCTTCATATGTTTCACACCTTTTGAAGCTCTTCATGTTTGTTAAAACCGCTTCATGCTCCTCCTATTTTTCAGACCGTTTCATACTCCTCATATTTTTCACACCTTTTGAAGCTTGTCTTAATTTCACAGCTTTTCAGCCACTTCACGTTTTTCAACACCGCTTAATGCTCCTCCAATTTTTCAGACCGTTTCATGCTCCTCATATTTTTGACACCTTTTTAAGCTCTTCATATGTTTCACACCTTTTGAAACTCTTCATGTTTTTTAACACCGTTTCATGCTCCTTCTATTTTTCAGACCGTTTCATGCTCCTCATATTTTTGACACCTTTTGAAGCTGTTCATATTTTTCACATGTTTTCCGGCTCCCGATGTTTTTCAACACGGCTTCATGATCCTCCTGTTTTTCAGACCGTTTCATGCTACTCATATTTTTGACACGTTTTGAAGCTCTTCATATTTTTCACACCTTTTTAGGCTCTTCGTGTTTTTCACACCACTTCATGCTCCTCCTATTTTTCAGACCGTTTCATGCTCTTCATATTTTTGACACTTTTTGAAGCTCTTCATATTTTTCACACCTTTTCTGGCTCTTCATGTTTTTCAACACCGCTTCATGCTCGTCCTACTTTCCAGACCGTTTCATGCTCGTCTCATTTTTGACACCTTTTGAAGCTCTTCATATTTCTCACAACTTTAAGCTCTTCATGTTTTTCACACCTTTTCAGGCTCTTCATCTTTTTCAACACCATTTCGTGCTCCTCCTCTTTTTCAGACCGTTTCATGCTCCTCATATTTTTGCCACCTTTTGAAGCTCTTCATATTTTTCACAACTTTTCAGGCTCTTCTTGTTTTTCAAAACCGCTTCATGCTCCTCCTATTTTTCATACCGTTTCATGCTCCTCATATTTTTGACACCTTTTGAAGCTCTTCATATGTTTCACACCTTTTGAAGCTCTTCATGTTTTTTAACACCGTTTCATGCTCCTCCTATTTTTCTGATCGTTTCCCGCTCCTCATATGTTTCACAACTCTTGAAGGTCTTCATGTTTTTTAACACCTTTTCATGCTCCTCTTATATTTCAGACAGTTTCATGCTCCTCATATTTTGACACCTTTTGAAGCTCTTCATATTTTTCACACCTTTTCAGGGTCTTCATGTTTTTCTACACCACTTCATGCTCCTCCTATTTTTCAGACCGTTTCCTGCTCCTCATATTTTTGACACCATTTGAAGCTCTTTATATGTTTCACACCTTTTGAAGCTCTTCATGTTTTTTAACACCATTTCATGCTCTTCCTATTTTTCAGACCCTTTCATGCCCCTCATATTTTTGCACCTTTTGAAGCTCTTCATATATTTCACACCTTTTCAGGCTCTTCATGTTCTTTAACACTGATCTATGCTCCTACTATTTTTCAGACCGTTTCCTGCTCCTCATATTTTTCACATCTTTTGAAGCTTGACATAATTTCACAGCTTTTCAGGCTCTTCATGTTTTTGAATACCGCTTCATGCTCCTCCTATTTTTCAGACCGTTTCATGCTCCTTATATTTTTGACACCTTTTGAAGCTCTTCATATTTTTGACACCTTTTCAGGCTCTTCATGTTTTTGAACACCGCTTCATGCTCCTCCTATTTTTCAGACCGTTTCATGCTCATCATAATTTTCACACCTTTTGAAGCCCTTCATATTTTTCACACCTTTTCAGGCTCTTCATGTTTTTGATCACCGTTTCTTGCTCCTCCTAATTTTCCGACCGTTTCATGCTCCTCATATTTTTGACACCTTTTGAAGCTCTTCATATTTTTCACACCTTTTCAGGCTCTTCATGTTTTTCAACACCGCTTCATGCTCCTCCCATTTTTCAGATCGTTTCATGCTCCTCCTATTTTTCAGACCGTTTCATGCTCCTCATATTTTTGACACCTTTTGAAGCTCTTCATATTTTTCACACGTTTTCAGGCTCTTCATGTTTTTCAACACCGCTTCATGCTCATCCCATTTTTCAGATCGTTTCATGCTCCTCCTATTTTTCAGACCGTTATATGCTCCTCCTATTTTTGACACCTTTTGAAGCTCTTCATATTTTTCACACGTTTTCAGGCACTTCATGTTTTTCAACACCGCTTCATGCTCCTCCCATTTTTCAGATCGTTTCATGCTCCTCCTAGTTTTCAGACCGTTTCATGCTCCTCATATTTTTGACACCTTTTGAAGCTCTTCATATTTTTGACACCTTTTCAGGCTCTTCATGTTTTTGAACACCGCTTCATGCTCCTCCTATTTTTCAGACCGTTTCATGCTCCTCATAATTTTCACACCTTTTGAAGCCCTTCATATTTTTCACACCTTTTCAGGCTCTTCATGTTTTTGATCACCGTTTCTTGCTCCTCCTAATTTTCCGACCGTTTCATGCTCCTCATATTTTTGACAGCTTTTGAAGCTCTTCATATTTTTCACACCTTTTCAGGCTTTTCATGATTTTCAACACAACTTCATTCTTCTCCTATTTTTCAGACCGTTTCATGCTCCTCATATTTTTGACACCTTTTGAAGCTCTTCATATGTTTCACACCTTTTGAAGCTCTTCATGTTTTTTAACACCGTTTCATGCTCCTCGTATTTTTCTGAACGTTTCCCGCTCCTCATATGTTTCAAATCTTTTGAAGCTCTTCATGTTTTTTAACACCTTTTCATGCTCCTCCTATATTACAGACAGTTTCATGCCACTCATATTTTGACACCTTTTGAAGCTCTTCATATTTTTCACACCTTTTCAGGGTCTTCATATTTTTCTACACCACTTCATGCTCCTACTATTTTTCAGACCGTTTCCTGCTCCTCATATTTTTGACACCTTTTGAAGCTCTTTATATGTTTCACACCTTTTGAAGCTCTTCATGTTTTTTAACACCGTTTCTTGCTCCTCCTATTTTTCAGACAGTTTCTAGCCCCTCATATTTTTGACACCTTTTGAAGCTCTTCATATATTTCACACCTTTTCAGGCTCTTCATGTTCTTTAACACCGCTTCATGCTCCTACTATTTTTCAGACCGTTTCCTGCTCCTCATATTTTTCACACCTTTTGAAGTTTGACATAATTTCACAGCTTTTCAGGCTCTTCATGTTTTTGAATACCGCTTCATGCTCCTCCTATTTTTCAGACCGTTTCATGCTCCTCATATTTTTCACATCTTTTGAAGCTTGTCATAATTTCACAGCTTTTCAGCATATCCTGTTTTTCAACACCGATTAATGCTCCTCCTATTTTTCAGACCGTTTCATGCTCCTCATATTTTTGACACCTTTTGAAGCTCTTCATGTTTTTCTCACCTCTTCAGGCTCTTCATGTATTTCAACACCGCTTCATGTTCCTACTATTTTTCAGACCGTTTCATGCTCCTCATATTTTTGACACCTTTTGAAGCTCTACATAATTCTGACACCTTTTCTGGCTCTTCATGTTTTTCAACACCCCTTCATGCTCCTTTTATTTTTCAGACTGTTTCTTGCTACTCATATTTTTGACACCTTTTGAAGCTCTTCATATGTTTCACACCTTTTGAAGCTCTTCATGTTTGTTAAAACCGCTTCATGCTCCTCCTATTTTTCAGACCGTTTCATACTCCTCATATTTTTCACACCTTTTGAAGCTTGTCTTAATTTCACAGCTTTTCAGGCACTTCACGTTTTTCAACACCGCTTAATGCTCCTCCAATTTTTCAGACCGTTTCATGCTCCTCATATTTTTGACACCTTTTGAAGCTCTTCATATGTTTCACACCTTTTGAAACTCTTCATGTTTTTTAACACCGTTTCATGCTCCTTCTATTTTTCAGACCGTTTCATGCTCCTCATATTTTTGACACCTTTTGAAGCTGTTCATATTTTTCACATGTTTTCCGGCTCCTGATGTTTTTCAACACGGCTTCATGATCCTCCTGTTTTTCAGACCGTTTCATGCTACTCATATTTTTGACACGTTTTGAAGCTCTTCATATTTTTCACACCTTTTTAGGCTCTTCGTGTTTTTCACACCACTTCATGCTCCTCCTATTTTTCAGACCGTTTCATGCTCTTCATATTTTTGACACTTTTTGAAGCTCTTCATATTTTTCACACCTTTTCTGGCTCTTCATGTTTTTCAACACCGCTTCATGCTCGTCCTACTTTCCAGACCGTTTCATGCTCGTCTCATTTTTGACACCTTTTGAAGCTCTTCATATTTCTCACAACTTTTAAGCTCTTCATGTTTTTCACACCTTTTCAGGCTCTTCATCTTTTTCAACACCATTTCGTGCTCCTCCTCTTTTTCAGACCGTTTCATGCTCCTCATATTTTTGCCACCTTTTGAAGCTCTTCATATTTTTCACAACTTTTCAGGCTCTTCTTGTTTTTCAAAACCGCTTCATGCTCCTCCTATTTTTCATACCGTTTCATGCTCCTCATATTTTTGACACCTTTTGAAGCTCTTCATATGTTTCACACCTTTTGAAGCTCTTCATGTTTTTTAACACCGTTTCATGCTCCTCCTATTTTTCTGATCGTTTCCCGCTCCTCATATGTTTCACAACTCTTGAAGGTCTTCATGTTTTTTAACACCTTTTCATGCTCCTCTTATATTTCAGACAGTTTCATGCTCCTCATATTTTGACACCTTTTGAAGCTCTTCATATTTTTCACACCTTTTCAGGGTCTTCATGTTTTTCTACACCACTTCATGCTCCTCCTATTTTTCAGACCGTTTCCTGCTCCTCATATTTTTGACACCATTTGAAGCTCTTTATATGTTTCACACCTTTTGAAGCTCTTCATGTTTTTTAACACCATTTCATGCTCTTCCTATTTTTCAGACCCTTTCATGCCCCTCATATTTTTGCACCTTTTGAAGCTCTTCATATATTTCACACCTTTTCAGGCTCTTCATGTTCTTTAACACTGATCTATGCTCCTACTATTTTTCAGACCGTTTCCTGCTCCTCATATTTTTCACATCTTTTGAAGCTTGACATAATTTCACAGCTTTTCAGGCTCTTCATGTTTTTGAATACCGCTTCATGCTCCTCCTATTTTTCAGACCGTTTCATGCTCCTTATATTTTTGACACCTTTTGAAGCTCTTCATATTTTTGACACCTTTTCAGGCTCTTCATGTTTTTGAACACCGCTTCATGCTCCTCCTATTTTTCAGACCGTTTCATGCTCATCATAATTTTCACACCTTTTGAAGCCCTTCATATTTTTCACACCTTTTCAGGCTCTTCATGTTTTTGATCACCGTTTCTTGCTCCTCCTAATTTTCCGACCGTTTCATGCTCCTCATATTTTTGACACCTTTTGAAGCTCTTCATATTTTTCACACCCTTTGAAGCTCTTCTTACATTTCACACCTTTTCAGACTCTTCATGTTTTCGAACACCATTTCAAGTTCCTCCTATTTTTGCGACCTTTTCATGCTCTTCATATTTTGACACCTTTTGAAGCCCTTCATATTTTTCACACCTTTTGAAGCTCTTCATATATTTCACACATTTTCAGGCTCTTCCTGTTTTTCAACACCACTTCATGCTCCTCCTATTTTTCAGACCGTTTCATGCTCATCTCATTTTTGACACCTTTTGAAGCTCTTCATATTTTTCATACATTTTGAAGCTCTTCATATTTTTCACACCTTTTCAGGTTCTTCATGTTTTTCAACACTGCTTTAGGCTCCTCCTATTTTTCAGACCGTTTCATGCTCCTCATGTATTTCACACCTTTTGAAGCTCTTCATATTTTTCACACTTTTTGAAGCTCTTCACATTTTTCACACGTTTTAAGTCTCTTCATGTTTTTCAACACCGCTTCATGCTCCTCCTATTTTTCAGACCGTTTCATGCTCATCTCATTTTTGACAGCTTTTGAAGCTCTTCATATTTTTCACACCTTTTGAACCTCTTCATATATTTCACACCTTTTCAGGCTCTTCATGTTTATGAACATCGCTTCATGCTCCTCCTATAATTCAGACGGTTTCATGCTCCTCATGTATTTCACTCCTTTTGAAGCTCTTCATATTTTACACACCTTTTCAGGCTCTTCATGATTTTTAACCCCACTTCATGCTCCTCCTATTTTTCAGACCGTTTCATGTTCCTCATATTTTTGACACCTTTTGAAGCTCTTCATATTTTCTACACCTTTTCAGGCATTTCATGTTTTTCAACACGGCTTCATGCTCCTCTTATTTTCCAGAGCATTTCGTGCTCCTCTTATTTTTCACAGCTTTTGAAGCTCTTCATGTTTTTCATACATTTTCAGACTCGTCATGTTTTTCAACACCACGTCATGCTCCTCCTATATTTCAAACCCTTTCATGCTCCTCATATTTTTGACACCTTTTAAATCTCTTCATATTTTTCACACCGTTTCAGGCTCCTCCTGTTTTTGAACACCGTTTCATGCTCCTCCTATTTTTCAGACCGTTTCATGCTCCTCATATTTTTGACACCTTTTGAAGCTCTTCATAATTTTCACACCTTTTCAGGCTATTCAAGTTTTGGAACAATGCTACAATGCTCCTCTTTTTTTCAGACCGTTTCATGCTTCTCATATTTTTGACACCTTTTGAAGCTCTTCATATTTTTCACACCTTTTGAAGCTCTTCATATATTTCACACGTTTTCAGGCTCTTCATGTTTTTCAACACCACTTCATGCTTCTCCTATTTCTCAGACCGTTTCATGCTCATCTCATTATTGACAGCATTTGAAGCTCTTCATATTTTTCACAACTTTTGAAGCTCTTCATATTTTTCACACCTTTTCAGGCTCCTCGTGTTTTTCAACACCGCTTCATGCTCCTCCTATTTTTCAGACCGTTTCATGCTCCTCTCATTTCTGAAATCTTTTGAAGCTCTTCATATATTTCACACATTTTCAGGCTCTTAATATTTTTCAACACAACTTAATGCTCCTCCTATTTTTCAGACCGTTTCATGCTCATCTAATTTTTGACACCTTCTGAAGCTCTTCATAGTTTTAACAAATTTTCAGGCTCTTCATTTTTTTGAACACCGCTTCATGCTCCTCCTATTTTTCAGACCGTTTCATGCTCCTCATGTATTTCACACATTTTGAAGCTCTTCATATTTTACGCACCTTTTCAGGCTCGTCATGATTTTCAACACCACTTCATGCTCCTCCTATTTTCAGACCGTTTTTGCTTGTCATATATTTGACACCTTTTGAAGCTCTTCATATATTTCACACCATTTCAGGCTCTTCAAATTTTTGAACACCATTTCATGCTCCTCCTATTTTTCAGACCGTTTCATGCTCATCTAATTTTTGACAACTTTTGAAGATCTTCATATATTTCACACCTTTTGAAGCTCTTCATATTTTTCACATTTTTGAAGCTCTTCAAATTTTTGACACGTTTTCAGGCTCTTCATGTTTTTGAACACCGCTTCATACTCCTCATATACTTCAGACCATTTCATACTTCTCATATTTGTGACACCTTTTGAAACTCTTCGTATTTTTCACACATTTTCAGTCTCTTCATGTTTTTCAACATGACTTCATGCTCCTCCTATTTTTCAGACCGTTTCATGCTCCTCATATTTTTGACACCTTTTGAAATCTTCATATACTTCACACCTTTTCAGGTTCTTCATTTTTTTGAAAAGAACTTCATGCTCCTTCTATTTCTCAGACCGTTTCATGGTCATCTCATTTTTAACACCTTTTGAAGCTCTTCATATTTTTCAACACCGCATCATGCTCCTCCTATTTTTCAGACAGTTTCATGCTCCTCATATTTTTGACACGTTTTGAAGCTTTTCATATTTTTCACACCTTTTCAGGCTCTTCATGTTTTTGAACACCGCTTCATGTTCCTCCTATTTTTCAGACCGTTTCATGCTCCGCATATATTTCACACCTTTTGAAGCTCTTCATATTTTTCACATCTTTTCTGGTTCTCATGTTTTTGAACACCGCTTCATGTTCCTCCTATTTTTAACACCATTTGAAGCTCTTCATATATTTTACACTTTTCAGGCTCTTCATGTTTTTCAACACCACTTCATGCTCCTCCTATTTTTCCGACCGTTTCATGCTAATCTAATTTTTGACACCTTTTGAAGCTCTTCATATTTTTCACACCTTTTCAGGCTCTTCATGTTTTTGAACACCGTTTCATGCTGCTCCTATTTTCAGACCGTTTCATACTCCTCATAGTTTTGACACGTTTTGAAGCTCTTCATATTTTTCACACCTTTTCAGGCTCTTCATGTTTTTAAACACCGCTTCATGCTCCTCCTAATTTTCAGACCGTTTCATGCTCCTCATGTATTTCACACCTTTTGAAGCTCTTCATTTTTCACACCTTTCCAAGCTCTTCATGTTTTTGACACGGTTTCATGCTCCTCCTATTTTTCAGACCGTTTCATCCTCTTCACATTTTTGACACCTTTTGAAGCTCTTCATATTTTTCACAACATTTCAGACTCTTCATGTTTTTCAACACCGCTTCATGATCCTCCAATTTTTCAGACCGTTTCATGCTCCTCATATTTGTGACATCTTTTGAAGCTTTTCTTATTTTTCACACCTTTTAGGCTCTTCATGTTTTTCAACACCGCTTCATGCTCCTCCTATTTTTCAGACCCTTTCATGCTCCTCATATTTTTGAAACCTTTTGAAGCTCTTCATATTTTTCACACCTTTTGATGCTCTTCATATATTTCACACTTTTTCAAGCTCTTCATGTTTTTCAACACCACTTATTGCTTCTCCTATTTCTCAGACCGTTTCATGCTCATCTCAATTTTGACAGCTTTTGAAGTTCTTCATATATTTCACACATTTTCAGGCTCTTAATGTTTTTCAACACCACTTCATGCTCCTCCTATTTTTCAGACCGTTTCATGCTCATCTCATTTTTGAAACCTTCTGAAGCATTTCATAGTTTTCACAAATTTTCAGGCTCTTCATATTTTTGAACACCGCTTCATGCTCCTCCTATTTTTCAGACCGTTTCATGCTCCTCATATTTTTGACACCTTTTGTAGCTCTTCATATTTTTCACACCTTTACAGGCTCTTCATGTTTTTCAACACCACTTCATGCTCCTCCTATTTTTCAGACCGTTTCATGCTCATCTCATTTTTGACACCTTCAGAAGCACTTCATAGTTTTCACAAATTTTCAGGCTCTTCATATTTTTGAACACCGCTTCATGCTCCTCCTATTTTTCCGACCGTTTCATGCTCCTCATATTTTTCACACCTTTTGAAGCTCTTCATATTTTACACACCTTTTCAGGCTCTTCATGTTTTTCAACACCGCTTCATGATCCTCCTATTTGTCAGACCGTTTCATGCTCTTCATGTATTTCACACCTTTTGAAGCTCTTCATATTTTCACACCTTTTCAGGCTCTTCATGTTTTTGAACACCGTTTCATGCTCCTCATATTTTTCAGACTGTTTCATGCTCCTCATATTTTTGACACGTTTTGAAACTCCTCATATTTTTCACACCTTTTCAGGCTCTTCATGATTTTCAACACCGCTTCATGATCCTCCTATTTTTCAGACCGTTTCATGCTCCTCATATTTTTGACACCTTTTGTAGCTCTTCATATTTTTCACACCTTTTCACGCTCTTCATGTTTTTCAACACCGTTTCATGCTCCTCCTATTTTCAGACAGTTTCTTGCTCCTCATAATTTTGACACCTTTGAATGTCTTCATATTTTTCACACCTTTTGAAACTGTTCATATTTTTCACACCTTTTCAGGCTCTTCATGTTTTTCTACACCGCATCATGCTCCTCCTATTTTTCAGACTGTTTCATGCTCCTCATATTTTTGACACCTTTTGAAGCTCTTCATATTTTTCACACCTTTTCAGGCTCTTCAATTTTTTCAACAATGTTACAATGCTCCTCCTATTTTTCAGACCGTTTCATGCTCCTCATATTTTTGACACCTTTTGAAGCTCTTCATATTTTTCACACCTTTTGAAGCTCTTCATATATTTCACACTTTTTCAAGCTCTTCATGTTTTTCAACACCACTTCATGCTTCTCCTATTTCTCGAACCGTTTCATGCTCATCTCATTTTTGACAGCTTTTGAAGTTCTTCGTATTTTTCACATCTTTTGAAACTATTCATATTTTTCACACCTTTTCAGGCTCTTCATGTTTTTCAACACCGCTTCATGATCCTCCAATTTTTCAGACCGTTTCATGCTCCTCATATTTGTGACATCTTTTGAAGCTTTTCTTATTTTTCACATCTTTTAGGCTCTTCATGTTTTTAAGCACCACTTCATGCTCCTCCTATTTCTCAGACAGTTTCATGCTCCTCATATTGTGGACACCTTTTGAAGCTCTTCATATTTTTCACATCTTTTCAGGTTCTTCATGTTTTTCAACACCACTTCATGCTCGTCCTATTTTCCAAACCGTTACATGCTCCTCATATTTTTAACACCTTTTGAATCTCTTCGTATATTTCACACCTTTTCAGGCTCTTCATGTTTTTCAACACCACTTCATGCTCCACCTATTTTTCAGACCGTTTCATGCTCATCTCATTTTTGACACCTTTTGAAGCTCTTCAAATTTTTCACACCTTTTGAAGCTCTTCATATTTTTCACAAGTTTTCCGATCTTCATGTTTTTCAACACCGCTTCTTGATCCTCCTATTTTTCAGACCGTTTCATGCTCCTCATATTTTTGATACGTTTTGAAGCTCTTCATATTTTTCACACATTTTGAAGCTCTTCATATATTTCACACCATTTCAGGCACTTCATGTTTTTGATCACCACTTCATGCTCCTCCTATTTTTCAGACCGTTTCATGCTCATCTCATTTTTGACACCTCTGGAAAGTCTTCATATTTTTCACACCTTTTGAAGCTCTTCATATTTTTCACAACCTTTCAGGCTCTTCATATTTTTCAACACTGCTTCATGATCGTCCTGTTTTTCAGACCGTTTCATGCTCCTCATATTATTGACAGCTTTTGAAACTCTTCATATTTTTCACACCTTTTCAGGATCTTCATGTTTATGAACAACGTTTAATACTCCTCCTATTCTTCAGACCGTTTCATGCTGCTCATATTGTTGACACTTTTTGAAGCTCTTTATATTTTTCACACCTTTTCAGGCTCTTCATGTTTTTCAACACCACTTCATGCTCCTCCTATTTTTCAGACCTTTTCATGCTCCTCATATTTTTGACACCTTTTGAAGCTCTTCATATTTTTCACACCTTTTCAGGCTCTTCATTTTTTTCAACAATGTTACAATGCTCCTCCTATTTTTCAGACCGTTTCATGCTCCTCATATTTTTGACACCTTTTGAAGCTCTTCATATTTTTCACACCTTTTGAAGTTCTTCATATATTTCACACTTTTTCAAGCTCTTCATGTTTTTCAACACCACTTCATGCTTCTCCTATTTTTCAGACCGTTTCATGCTCCTCATATATTTCACACGTTTTGAAGCTCTTCATATTTTTCACACCTTTTCAGGCTCTTCATGTTTTTGATCACCGTTTCATGCTCCTCCTATTTTTCAGACCGTTTCATGCTCATCTCATTTTTGACACCTTTTGAAGCTCTTCATATTTTTCACACCTTTTGAAGTTCTTCATATATTTCACACTTTTTCAAGCTCTTCATGTTTTTCAACACCACTTCATGCTCCTCCTATTTTTCAGACCGTTTCATGCTCCTCATATATTTCACACGTTTTGAAGCTCTTCATATTTTTCACACCTTTTCAGGCTCTTCATGTTTTTGATCACCGTTTCATGCTCCTCCTATTTTTCAGACCGTTTCATGCTCATCTCATTTTTGACACATTTTGAAGCTCTTCATATATTTCACACCTTTTGAAGCTCTTCATATTTTGCACACCATTCCAGGCTCTTCATATTTTTCAAAACCGCTTCATGCTCCTCCTATTTGCAGACCGTTTCATTCTCCTCATATTTTTGACACCTTTTGAAGCTCTTCACTTTTTTCACACATTTTCAGGCTCTTCATGATTTTCAACACCGCTTCATTCTCCTCCTATTTTTCATACCGTTTCATGCTCGTCTCATTTTTGACACCTTTTGAAGCTGTTCATATTTTTCACTCCTTTTGAAGCTCTTCATATTTTTCACATTTTTGAAACTCTTCCTATTTTTCACACCTTTTGAAGCTCTTCATGTTTTTCAACACCGCTTCATGCTCCTCCTATTATTCAGACCGTTTCATGCTCCTCATATTTTTGACACGTTTTGAAACTCTTCACATTTTTCACACCTTTTGAAGCTCTTCATGTTTTTGTTCACTGATTCATGCTCCTCCTATTTTTGAGAACGTATCATGCTCCTCATATTTTTTACACCTTTTGAAGCTCTTCATATTTTTCACACCTTTTCAGGCTCTTCTTGATTTTCAACACCGCTTCATGCTCCTCCTATTTTTCAGACCGTTTCATGCTCCTCATATTTTTGACACATTTTCAAGCTCTTCATATTTTTCACACCTTTTCAGGCTCTTCATGTATTTGAGCACAGCTTCATGCAGCTCCTATTTTTCAGACCGTTTCATGCTCCTCATAATTTTCACACCTTTTGAAGCTCTTCATATATTTCACACCTTTTCAGGCTCTTCATGTTTTTCAACACCACTTCATGCTCCTCCTATTTTTCAGACCGTTTCATGCTCCTGATATTTTTGACAATTTTAGAAGCTCTTCATATTTTTCAACACCACTTCATGCTCCTCCTATTTTTCAGACCGTTTCGTGCTCCACATATTTTTGACACCTTTTGAAGCTCTTCATATATTTCACACCTTTTCAGGCTCTTCATGTTTTTGAACACCACTTCATGCTCCTCCTATTTTTCAGACCGTTTCATGCTCCTCCTATTTTTCAGACCGTTTCATTCTCCTCATAATTTTCACACCTTTTTCTGGCTCTTCATTTTTTTCAACACCACTTCATGCTCCTCCTATTTTTAAGACCGTTTCATGCTCCTCATATTTTTGACACCTTTTGAAGCTCTTCATATTTTTCACACCTTTCCAGGCTCTTCATGTTTTTGAGCACCGTTTAATGCTCCTCCTATTTTTCAGACCGTTTCTTGCTCCTCATATGTTTGAACACCGTTTAATGCTCCTCCTATTTTTCAGACCGTTTCTTGCTCCTCATATTTTTGACACGTTTTGAAGCTCTTCATATATTTCACACCTTTTGAAGCTCTTCATATATTTCACACTTTTTCAGGCTCTTCATGTTTTTCAACACCACTTCATGCTTCTCCTATTTCTCAGACCGTTTCATGCTCATCTCATTTTTGACAGCTTTCTAAGCTCTTCATATTTTTCACACCTTTTGAAGCTCTTCATATTTTTCACACCTTTTCAGGCTCTTCATGTTTTTCAACACTGCTTCATGCTCCTAATGTTTTTCAGACAGTTTCATGCTCCTCTCATTTCTGAAATGTTTTCAAGCTCTTCATATTTTTAACACGTTTTCAGGCTCTTCATGTTTTTCCACATCGCTTCATGCTCCTCCTATTTTTAAAACCGTATCATGCTCCTCATATTTTTGACACCTTTTGAAGCTCTTCATATATTTCACACCTTTTCAGGCTCTTCATATTTTTGAACACCACTTCATGCTCCTCCTAATTTTCAGACCTTTTCTTGCTCCATATATATTTGACACCTTTTGAAGCTTTTCATATTTTTCACACATTTTCATGCTCTTCATGTTTTTCAACACCATTTCATGCTCCTCATATTTTGCAGACCGTTTCATTCTCCTCATATTTTTGACACCTTTTGAAGCTCTTCACATTTTTCACACCTTTTCAGGCACTTCATGATTTTCAACACCGCTTCATTCTCCTCCTATTTTTCATACCGTTTCATGCTCGTCTCATTTTTGACACCTTTTGAAGCTGTTCATATTTTTCACTCCTTTTGAAGCTCTTCATATTTTTCACATTTTTGAAACTCTTCCTATTTTTCACACCTTTTGAAGCTCTTCATGTTTTTCAACACCGCTTCATGCTCCTCCTATTTTTCAGACCGTTTCATGCTCCTAATATATTTGACACCTTTTGAAGCTCTTCATATTTTTCACACCTTTTCAGGCTCTTCATGATTTTCAACACCACTTCATGCTCCTCCTATTTTTCAGACCGTTTCATGCTCCTCATATTTTTGAAACATTTTCAAGCTCTTCATATTTTTCACACCTTTTCAGACTCTTCATGTTTTTCAACACCGCTTCATGCTCCTCCTATTTTTCAGACCGTTTCATGCTCCTCATATTTTGAAACCTTTTGAGGCTCTTCATATTTTTCACACCTTTTAATGCTCTTCGTGTTTTTCACACCGTTTCATGCTCCCCTATTTTTCAGATCGATTCATGCTCCTCATATTTTTCACACCTTTTGAAGCTCTTTATATTTGTCACACCTTTTCAGGCTCTTCATGTTTTTTTACACCGCTTCATGCTCCTCCAATTTTTCAGACCGTTTCATGCTCATCCTATTTTTCAGACTGTTTCATGCACCTCTTATTATTGACACCTTTTGAAGCTCTTCATATTTTTCACACCTTTTCAGTCTCTTCATGTATTTGAGCACAGCTTCATGCTGCTCCTATTTTTCAGACCGTTTTATGCTCCTCATATTTTTGACACCTTTTGAAGCTCTTCATATTTTTCACACCTTTTCAGGCTCTACATGTTTCTGAACACCATTTCATGCTGCTCCTATTTTTCAGACCGTTTCATGCTCCTCATATTTTTTACACCTTTTGAAGCTCTTCATATTTTTCTTACCTTTTCAGGCTCTCCGTATTTTTGAACACCGCTTCATGCTCCTCCAATTTTTCAGACCGTTTCATGCTCCTCCAATTTTTCAGACCGTTTCATGCTCCTGCTATTTTTCAGACCGTTTCATGCTTCTCCTATTTTTGAGACCGTTTCATGCTCCTCATATTTTTGACACCTTTTGAAGCTCTTCATATTTTTCACACCATTTCTGGCTCTTCATGTTTTTCAAAAACGCTTCTTGCTCCTCCTATTTTTCAGACCGTTTCATGCTCATCTCATTTTTGACACGTTTTGAAGCTCTTCATATTTTTCACAACTTTTGAAGCTCTTCATATTTTTCACACGTTTTCAGGCTCTTCATGTTTTCAACACCGCTTCTTGCGACTCCTATTTTTCAGACCGTTTCATGCTCCTCATATTTTTGACACCTTTTGAAGCTCTTCATATTTTTCACACCTTTTCAGGCTCTTCATGTTTTTCAACACTGCTTCATGCTCCTCCAGGTTTGCAGACCGTTTCATGCTCCTCATATTTTTCACACCTTTTGAAGCTCTTCATATTTTTCACACCTTTTCAGGCTCTTCATGTTTTTGAACACCGCTTCATGATCCTCCTCTTTTTCAGACCGTATCATGTTCCTCATATTTTTGACAACTTTTGAAGCTCTTCATATAGTTAACACCTTTTCAGACTCTTCATTTTTTTCAAAAACGCTTCTAGCTCCTCCTATTTTTCAGACCGTTTCATGCTCATCTCATTTTTGACACGTTTTGAAGCTCTTCATATTTTTCACAGCTTTTGAAGCTCTTCATATTTTTCACACGTTTTCAGGCTCTTCATGTTTTTGAACACCGCTTCTTGCGACTCCTATTTTTCAGACCGTTTCATGCTCCTCTTATTTTTGACACCTTTTGAAGCATTCATATTTTTCACCCCTTTTCAGGCTTTTCATGTTTTTCAACACCGCTTCGTGCTCCTCCTATTTTTCAGCCTGTTTCATGCTCCTCATATTTTTCACACCTTTTGAAGCTCTTCATATTTTTCACATTTTTGAAGCTTTTAATATTTTTCACACCTTATCAGGCTCTTCATGTTTTTGATCACCGTTTCATGCTCCTCCTATTTTTCAGACCTTTTCTTGCTCATCTAATTTTTGACACCTTTTGAAGCTCTTCATATTTTTCACACCTTTTCAGGCTCTTCATGGTTTTGAACACCGCTTCATGCTCCTCCTATTTTTCACACCGTTTCATGCTCCTCATATTTTTGACACGTTTTGGGCTCTTCATATTTTTCACACAATTCCAGGCTTTTCATATTTTTGAACACCGTTTCATACTCCTCCTATTTTTCAGACCGTTTCATGCTCCTCATATTTTTGACACCTTTTGAAGCTCTTCATATTTGTCACACCTTTTCAGGCTCTTCATGTTTTTGAACACCGCTTTATCCTCCTCCTATTTTTCAGACCGTTTCCTGCTCTTCATATTTGAAACCTTTTGAAGCTCTTCATATTTTTCACACCTTTTCAGGCTCTTCATGTTTTTCAACACCGCTTCATGCTCCTTCTGTTTTTCAGACCGTTTTATGTTCCTCATATTTTTGACACCTTTTGAAGCTCTTCATATTTTTCATACCTTTTCAGGCTCTCCATATTTTTGAACACCACTTCATGCTCCTCCTATTTTTGAGACCGTTTCATGCTCCTCATATTTTTGACACCTTTTGAAGCTCTTCATATTTGTCACAACTTTTCAGGCTCTTCATATTTTTGAACTCCGCCTTATCTTCCTCCTATTTTTCAGACCGTTCCATGCTCTTCATATTTTTCAAACCTTTTGAAGCTCTTCATATTTTTCACACCTTTTCAGGGACTTCATGTTTTTCACCTCCACTTCATGCTCCTCCTATTTTTCAGACTGTTTCATGCTGCTCAAATTTTTTACACCTTTTAAAGCTCTTCATGTTTTTCACACCTTTTCAGGCTCTTCATGTTTTTGAACACCATTTCATGCTCCGCCTATTTTTCAGACCGTTTCATGCTCATCTCATTTTTGACATCTCTGGAAGCTCTTGATATTTTTCACACCTTTTGAAGCTCTTCATATTTTTCACACCTTTTGAAGCTCTT